>NC_007087.3:1006569-1046569 GCF_000004695.1 Dictyostelium discoideum AX4
AAAAAAAAAAAAAAAAAAAAAAAAAAAATCAAGATATATAGAATTAATTGTAAATAAAATAATATAAAAATAATATTTGAAATGTAATGTTTTTTTCCATTTCTCTTTTTTTCATTTTTTATTTTTATTTTTATTTTATTTCTCATTTTTTTTTATTCTAAAATTAGAAACCTCACATATTTTATTAATAATGTTATTATTATTATTTTTTTTTTTTTTTTTTGAACCTTGTGTCCCAATATTCTCTTAAACAATTTATTATTTTTATTATTTTTTTTTTAAAAAATAATTATTTTTCTTTCAACTTTTTCTTTTTAATTTTTTTTTATTTTATTTTTTTTTATTTTTTTATTAATTAAAAGTCTAAATATTACCCCTTCTATTTTTTATTAATTAAAAACATAAATATATAAATCAACCATTATATTATATATATATATATAATTTTTTTTTAATATTATTTTTTTAAAAAAAAAGAATGATTAATTCTTTTAAAAAATTAATTATTCTTATTTCATTGGTGATTATTTTACTTTCATCGAATAATATTTTCATAGATTCATTTAAAATTCCAGTTAATCAAAAAAATGTTAAATCAAGTGGTGATTCATCATATCAAATAGGTGCCGGTATTTATGATATCACTGGTAAGTATAATTTATAATGTCAAAAGATAGTTTTTAAAATATATTTTTTTTATTACAATTATTAATTTTGGTTTTCTCTTTTACTCAACACAAAAAAAAAAAATAAATATATAGGTGCAAGCGCTGAAGGTATTTAAGAAAAATTTTGATGACCCCTTTTTTTCATAGAAATACTAATCATTAATTAAAATTTATTATATTATCATATTAATTGTATCATTTTTTTTATTTTATATTTTTAAACTAAAAGTTAATTTAATGGGTTATGCTAATCCACTTCAAGTTGGTGCAGGTAAATAATAATTTTATTTTCAATTGAATATATTTTAATATTAATAAATACTAATTAAAATAAAAAATAATAACAAAGGTATTCATTTTCGTCAAAGAGCACGTGCCTTTGTTTTTGTAGATTCAAATGGTAATAGAGCTGTATATGTTAGTACTGATTCATGTAAAGTATTATTATTATTTTAATTATTTTAATTTAAATAATAAGAGGGACAAAAAATAAATCTTTTATATTAATTATTATTATTTTTTTTTAATAAATTATTATTATTTATTAAAAGGTATGATTTTCCAAGAAGTTAAAATTCATGTGGTTGAATTGCTACAAGATATTTTTGGACCAAATGTTTATACAGAGGCAAATGTATTATTAAGTGGTACTCATACTCATTCTGGTCCGGCTGGTTTTTCACAATATGCACTTTATGGTATTACATCATTAGGATTTTATAAAAAGAATTTCGATACAATTTGTAATGGTATAGTTCAAGCAATTGTTAAAGCTCATAAATCTGTTCAACCTGCAAACATGTTTACTGAAACTGGTGAATTATGGAATACAAATATAAAGTATGTGTTTATATATTTTAATTAATAAAAAATTAAATTAACATTTTAATATTTAAATTATATATAAAAAAAAAAAAAAAAAAATAGTCGTTCACCTTTTGCATATGATAATAATCCAGAAGAAGAAAAAGCAATGTACGATTCAAATGTTGATAAAAATATGACAGTACTTAGAATTGAAGATATGAATGGTAATCCATTTGCTGCAATTAGCTTTTTCGCTGTTCATTGTACTTCAATGAATAATACAAATCACCTGATCTCTGGTGATAATAAGGGCTATGCAAGTTATCTTTGGGAAAAACAAGTAAATGGTCCTGGAACTGCTGGTAAAGGTCCTTTTGTAGCGGCATTTGGTCAAAGTAATGAAGGGTATTTATATATTATAAAAATTAAAAAAAAAACTATATTTTTAAAAAAATTATTAATAATTTATAAATTTAAAAATATAGTGATGTATCACCAAATACTCGTGGACCAACATGTAGAGACGGATCACCATGTGATTATAAAACAAGTACATGTAATGGAAGAAATGAAGAATGTTGGTCATTAGGACCAGGTAAAGATGGTGATATGTTTGAATCAACACAAATTATAGGTGGAAATCAATTTAATAAAGCATTGGAATTATTTAATAATGCAAGTATTCAAGTTAGTGGTCCTGTTCAATATAGACATTCTTGGGTACAATTTACAAATGTTTCAGTGGAACCACCATATAATAGTGGTGTTGATAATGCAACTACTTGTAGAGGTGCAATGGGATATAGTTTTGCTGCTGGTACAACCGATGGTCCTGGTGCATTTAATTTTGTTCAAAGTGATAATAATACATCTGGTAATCCATTTTGGAATTTCATTGGTGACTTTATTGCAAAACCAACACCAGATCAAATTAGATGTCAATCACCCAAACCAATTTTACTTGATGTTGGTATGGTTGAACCAATCCCATGGGTACCAGATGTTATGCCAATTCAAATTGTAACTATTGGACAAATTGTATTGGTTGCTGTACCTGGTGAATTTACAACAATGTCTGGTAGAAGATTAAGAAATAGTGTTAGAGAAATCATTGGGGAATCAATTGAAAATCCAATTGTTTTAATTGCTGGTCTTTCCAATACTTATTCTGGTTATATAGCAACATTTGAAGAATATCAAGTTCAAAGATATGAGGGTGGTATGTAATTAAATAATTTTAATATATAATTATAAATATTTTAATTAAAAAATTATAATAATAATAATAATTATAATAATAATAATAATAACATTTAAATTAAATTTAAAAATTAGCATCAACTGTTTTTGGTCCACATACTCTTGGTTCATATATGCAAGAGTTTGGAAAACTTGCACAATCAATTGTTGATGGAACAACAGTTCCTGCAGGTCCAACTCCAAGAAATTTAACAGGTCACACACTTTTCTTTTTACCACCAGTAATTGTAGATGCCGCACCAGATTTTGATGATTTTGGTGAAGTTTCAATTGATGTCAATCTTAATTATTCAGTAAATGAAACAGTATCATGTGTTTTTTATGGTGGTAATCCTAGAAATGATTTTATGATTGAATCATCATTCTTATCAGTTGATTTATTGACAGGTACAGATCAATGGACAACAGTTTTAGATGATGGTGATTGGGATACAAAATTCAAATGGAAAATGCACGATTTAGGTTTTTCTTTAATTACTATAGAATGGGTTATTGCTCCAGATACAACACCAGGTACTTATAGAATAACTCATAGTGGTTTTGCTAAAAAGAATCCTTTCTCTTCAAATTTAACTCCTTATCAAGGTATCTCAAGAAATTTTGTAGTTCAATAAAGTACTTTATATTTTAGATTATAAATAAATAAATTAGTTTTTAAAAAAGGAAATCTGATTAAAAATTTTTTTTTTTTTTTTTTTAATTTTCAAATTAACTTTATTTTTGGCGTAGATTTTTTTAATTCATTTTTAGAACAAGGTAATTTAATTTGTTTTTTTTTTTTTTTTTTTAATTCCTATTTCATTTCTTTAATTGGAACAGAATCTAACCAAAGATTATGAAGTGTATCGAAAAGCTCTTTAGTTACGCTAACTTTGTAAGGAGTTGGATTACTATTACGAAGATGATCCTCTCTAACTTTAGATATTTGTTGGAAACAGTATTCTCTAATATCATTTAATGCTGGTAAGGGCATTGTTAATTGACCTTTTTCAAAAACTATATGATGTAATTTTTCGATTTGAACTGGTGTTACGATGACTCTTTTTTGTTCTTCAAATGGATGTAAACATAAAACCTTTTTACCGACTTGTGGAATTTGTTTAGAACCATCTTTGATCATATCATTATCGTCAACTAAAAGGTCAACCAATGGGTGACCTTCAGAACCAAATAAACGATAGGCTGTTTTTCTACCTGGAAGTGTGATTTTATTTGCCTCTTGTGATAATTTAATACGTGGTGAACCATTGATTTCTACCAATTTATAAACACAACCTAGAGCTGGTTGTGCTTGACATGTTACCAAATTTGTTCCAATTGCAAATACATCAATTTCATGACCTTGTCTATTCAAAGCAATGATGGTTGGTTCATTTAAATCATTTGAAGCAACGATTGAAAACTTTTCAAAGTAATCGATTTTGAATTGTTCACCAATTTGTTTGAATAATTTTCTAGATGCTTTGGAGAGATAAGAAAGATCACCACTATCTAAACGAATACCAACAGCTTTGTAACCCAATTGATGTAATGCCAATGCCACACAAATGAAATTTGGAACACCCGATGCCAATGTATCGTATGTATCAACCAAAGCTACTAAACCATTTGGAAAAGTACGTGCATATGCAACAAAAGCAACCAATTCACTGAGATTTGTTGCTGTGTAACCCAATTCATCTCTATACTTTTGACTCATCTCTAAAAGATTGTGAACATTTCCATTTGTATCCTTGATAGATGCATCTAATAATTCATCAGGGCCACTATAGTTGGTAATGAATGAATGAGCATGGGTACCTCTAATTGGAATGCCAAAGAAACAATGTGCTAAAACATTGGATGTGCCATCTGCTCCACCCAAATAACTATAACGTGATGCAGACATTGCACCATCTGGACCCTGTGCCCTACGTAAACCAAATTCCAACATAACTTTTTCCTTACCAACAGCCAAACGGTGACGTGCTGCATTAGTTGCTACCAAACTTGCAAAATTAACCAAACATAATAATGTAGTTTCAAATAATTGGCACAAGATCATTGGTCCTTCTACACGAAGTAGTGGCACTCTTGGAAATACAACTGAACCTTCTTTCATTGCATATAAAGTGACAGATGAGGAATCCAATTTCGATAGGTAATCTAAAAACTCTTGTTCACAATCTGGTATCATCTCTTTAATGAAACCAACCTCTTCTTTTGTATAATGGAAATCACTAACGAATCTAATTACTTCCTCTAAACCTGCAAATACTGTAAATTCACCTCCAAATGGTGATTTTCTAAAATATAAATCAAATACTGCTGGTATTTCATGTCTATTATTCTTCCATAATGAATAAGCCATTGTAATTTGATATAAATCTGTTAATAATGGTGTTACAAATCCATTCAATGGTTTAATCTTATCTTTTGATTCTTGATCTCTATAAACATAATCAACTGTTGTTGCTCTTTTTAATTCTCTAATTTGATTTGATGTTGCACCTGTTGTGGATCCATTCTCACTGTATCCATTTTCAGTTTTCTTTAAATTTTTAAATATTCGCATGATTATTAATAAAAATAAATTTAATAAAAAAAAAAAAATATAAAAAAAATAATAATAATAATAAAATTTAGGTAAAAAAATAATAATAATAATAATAATAAAAGTTAGATATTAATAATAAAAAAAAAAAATAAAAAAAAAAAAAAAATTTACCTTTCTTTTAAGTGGTGTGTTGGATTGGGACATTTAAAATCTGAATTTTAAATTTTTTTCTTACGGGTTTATCTGTTTTTTTTTTTTATTTAATTAATTTTTTAAGAGCAATGATTTTTTTTTTTTAAAAAAAAAAAAAATTAAAAAAAAATAAAATTAAAAAAAAAAAAACAAAAAAATAAAAAAATCTTTTTTTTTTTTTTTGAAAATATTTTTTTAATTAAAAAATAATTCTTTCCAAGAAAGGCGAAGAATTTTTGGAAAGGGTTTTATTTTAATTTTAATTTCTTTTTTGGATGTTTTTGATCTGATTCTTCTAATTTTATATTTTGATTTTTTATATTTATTTTATTTTTATCCTTATTATTATTATTATTTTTATCCTTATTATTTTTATTATTATTATTATTATTATTTTTATTATTACTATTATTATTTTTATTATTTCCAGGTTTTATATGAATTTTATCAGATTGAATAATTTTTGGTGCTTCATTTTCATTTTTGATATTTAATTTATTATTTTCAGAATTATTATTATTATTATTATTATTATTATTATTATTATTATTATTATTATTATTATTATTATTATTATTATTATTATTATTATTATTATTATTATTATTATTATTATTATTATTATTATTATTATTATTTTCAGAATTATTATTAATAATTTTTTCAAATAAAGCAACGAAAAAACCAATTGTAAAATCTTTTGAAGGTGTCATACGAATTGAATAATCACTATTTTTATAAATTGGTAAACCTCTACTATTAGTCCAATGTGGTAAAATTTTAACTACTTTCCACTTTTCACCATCTTTATTTAATTCATCGATTGCACGTTTTACAACATCTTCATTTTCAACTTGATGAGTTGAACAAGTTGAATAAATAACTTTTTTAACATTTGGAAATGCAAATGAATGTTGAATAATTGATAATTGAAAATCTGCTAATAATTTAACACGTTTCTCTTCTTCAATTCTTTCTTGTTCTTCAATTTCTTCTTTTGTTTTAATTGGTGGTACTAATGGTAATTTATTATTATTATCTTTTTGTTGTTTTTTACCACCTTGTTTCATTTCTTTTAATTTTCTCTTTTTTTCTTTTTTTAATTCTTTTTTATTTAATATTGATTTTTCTTTTTCTTTTTCAGGTAATTTTGTTGATTGATTTTGTTGGTTTAAAATTTCATCTAAATCTTCATCATTTTCATCTGTTACGATTTCATCTGTCGAATATTTTGTTGGTAATAAATAATCCAAACGATTTACGATACCAGATCCTGAACATGATGGATCACATAAAATATATTCAACATCTTTAAATTTTGGATCATCATGTTTTAAATTTAAAAAACTATCATTAATTGTTTCAATATCTATAAAAAAAAAAAAAAAAAAAAATAATAAAATTAGTATTTTTTTTTTTTTTTTTTTTTTTTTTTTTTTAATATCTAAAAAAATAAAATATATTTTTACTTTTACAAAGTGATCTTTTTGTTAATTTAATTAAAGTACCACAACGTTTTGTATCTTTTTCAATTGCGAAAATTTTTCCAGTATTTTTCATTTGTGCAGATAATAATGAAGTTTTATTACCAGGTGCAGAACAAGAATCAATACAAACCGAACCAGGTGGTGGTGATAAAATAAAAGATGGTAAACAAGATGCTTTATCTTGAAGTATAATTTGACCATTTAGCAACATTTTATGATCATGTAAATCCACAGCATGATGAAATATTAAAATCTCTGGAAAATCTAAATCTTGATAAAATTCTTTTTCACCCAATATAATTGTAGTTTGTTGTTGTTGTTCAACTGTGCCATTTTCTTTTTTTATTGTAATTGATTTAGTTTGCAATTTTGGTGGTTTTGATAATAGTTCAAATCCTTCAACATTTACAAAATGCTCAATTACATTTTTAATACAATTTTCATCACAATCATTGAATAATGTATTAACTCTAACATAACGTGGCAATGTAATTGGGTATCTGATATTGTCGGGTAGTAAATCAATATTTTCCGATACCTTTTTTTGAATTTTCATTCTTGCTAACGCACTATTAATTGGTGCTTGGTAATGCGATAGTAGCTTCTTTGCCTGTCCACCGCCTTTAATCTTTCCATTTGCACTAAATAAAAGTTCATAAATCATTACAACTAATAAACTATACTTTATAGTTTTATTCTTTTTAAATTCTTTTTCTAATCCTGCTGTTAATTCAATAATTTGATCAATTACACCCTTATATTTCAATGTTTCACAAACTAATGCATAACATGTCTTTGAAGTTTTAACATTCACATTTCTATTATATGTCAATCCTTTAATTGATCCTTTCTTTTGAATTAATTGTTCAATTACATCTGCTGCTTGTTGATAAAAATCACACATCTTTTTTTTTTTATTTTTCAAACTAAAAATAAAAATTAAAATTAAAAAAAAGAATGCGAAAAAAAAAAAAAAAAAACGAGTATTTTTTTAATTTTTATTTTTTTTAAATGTGAAAAATATGGGGTGAAAAAAAAAAAAAAAAAAACGAGTATTTTTTAATTTTTTAATTATTTTTAATATTATAATTAATATTTTATTTTTATTATTTTTATTATTTTTATTATTATTACTATTTTTAAATTTGTGAATTTGATAAGAAAGTTCTTTCAGATGGTTTAAGATTTCTATCTTTTTTCTTTAATTGAATTGTTTTCTTTGGATCACCTTTAGTTGGTGGTGTATCATATAAAAATGGAATTAATGGCATTTCTTTATCTGTTTCAATTAATAATGCGATTTTTCTGAGATCTTCTGGTAATTCCATAACTGCATCCCATTGATAATCTAATTTCTCTCTTTCTTCTCTTTCTTTTTCTTGTTTGAGTTCGTTACTGTATGCGGTATAATTGTAGTTAATTAATCTTAATCGTTTCTCTTCATCACTTTCATTTTTGTCTGCAAATTCTGGACGTTTAAATAAAACTTGGAAACGTTGTATAATCTTTTGGTAAGATGCTTTTGACACTTTTACATCATATTTTTCACTAAGATCAACACCTGTATCCTCTTCTTCTACTACTTTTTTACCGCCCCTTTTAACAACTTTTGCTGCATATCCACAAATAAATTGTTGTTGATTTGCTTGTTTACTTGATAAATTTACAATTGATCTACAAGTTTTAATTGATAACATTCTGTATATATATTATATATTAAAAAATCGTCGACAAATATTAAAAAAATAAAAAAAAATTAAAAAATTAAAAAAAAAAAAAAAACAGTGAAAAAAAAAAAAAAAAAAAAAAAAAAATGAAAAATAAAAAAAAAAAAAAAATAAAATTTTTTTTATTTTGCATTTCCAACAACACCTATCTTCATGTTTAAAGGAATTATAATATCTTTTTTGTTGGAATTAAAAAAAATAAAAAATAAAAAAAATAAAAAATTGAAAAAGGAAAAAAATAAATAAAAAAAAGAAATGTTTATAGATTTTATTATTACCTTTTTTTTTTTTTTTTTTTTTTTTTTTTTTTTATTAATTTAATATATCATACAAATTAAAATTAAAAAAATAAAAAAATAAAATTAACAGATTTATGCCACGCATTTTAAATAAATTAAATTATTATCACTCTTTTTTTTTTTTTTTTTTTTTTAAAAATCTAATAATTTTTTTAAATATATATATATGATTAAAAATTTATTAAATAATGGTGTCAAAAAAAAAAGCTTTCCTTGTTTACGTTTTTTATTTTTTTTATATGATCATTTTACAACTCTTTAAAATTTTATTTTTAAGGATGATCCCTCAATTCCAAGAAGAAGAAGAAGAAGGTTTTAAAACTAAACTTTTTATTAAAAATGAAAAAAAAAGAAATGATATTTATATTGTAAGTTTTTTATTAATATTATTATTATTTGTAAAAACTAAAATTAATTCTTTTTTTTTTTTTTTCACTATTAATAGTTAATTCATTCACCAAAATTATGTGGTAGTTTAAGTTTATCAAAAAAATTTGAAGAAATTGTAAATATTGATAGTGGACATTATTCAATTTTAATTGATATTGAAGGTGAAACTGAAAATTCAAAAAATCCAATTGGAATTGAATGTCATTTAATAAATGAAAAAAAAGGTACAGGTTTAAATTCAATTAATTTAATTTTAAAACAAAGATTTAAAAATCAATATCCAACATCCACAAAGAAAGCGATTTTAGTTGGAAAATTAAATGAACAGTTTGAAAGAAGGGGACAATATTTTAATTATTTAGAAAATTCATTTCAATCATTTATTGAATCGAAATTAGGAGATCATCATCATCATTCAAATTCACCATCATCATCAACAAAAAACAATAATAATAATAATAATGAATTTATTAATTGTCATACATTTGCAAAATATTTAATTGAAGAAAAGTTTAAATTAAAATGGCCTTTAAATATAAATATGGTTGAAGATGAATATCCATTTTTAAGTTCTTTAACAAATGCTCAAAAGGAAGCTGAATTAATATCTTGTTAAATTTAATAGTTAATTTAAAAAAAAAATTTATTTATTTATTTTTTAAATTTATTTTTAAAAAAAAAAAAAAAAAAAAAAATTTAAATAAAATAAAATAAAATTTCCACCCTGTCAGATTTGTTAAAGGTATTATTTTCATGCAATTGACAAAAAAAAATGAAAAAAAAAAAAAAATAAAAATATCTAAAACTTTTTTTTTTGTTTTTTTTTTTTTATGTTTTTTTTATTTTTTTATTTTTTTATTTTTTTTTATTATTTCTTTTCATTTTTTTATTACGAACCACACACGAGCCCCATTAACCTAAATAAATATATTTTTATTTTTAATCAAAAAAAAAAAAAAAAAAAAATCTTTTTGTGTGTGTGTGTTTTTTTTTTTTTTTTTTTTTTTTTTTTTTATATATAGAAACATTTTCAAATAATAATAATAATAATAAACAGTATGAAAACAGACGATAAATATGCAAGATTAGATAGTGGTAATTTATATGATGATGATAACGAATATTGTAGTGTTGTAACTACTACACCTGAATTATCATCTATAAAGGAAGGATATTGTCCTGTAAAAAGTAGTAGTAATGTTATACAAAATATTGCAAGTGATCCAAATAAATTCCCAACAAGTTTTCCATTCATACTTGGTAATGAAATTTGTGAAAGATTTTCATTCTATGGTATAAAAACAATTTTAATATTATATTTAACAAATTATATGGAATATAGTGATGATAAATCAACTGTAATATTACATTCATTTAATTTTGTTGCTTATTTATTGTAAGTACTAAATTTTAAAATAATTAAAAATAAAAAACATAAAAAATAAATAACTAACTTTTTTTTTTTTTTTTTTTCCCAAATATAGTCCAATATTAGGTGCATACATCGCAGATGCAAAAATTGGTAAATTTAAAACCATTTTAATTTTTTCAATTGTATATGTACTTGGTAGTATAGTTTTATCAGTAACATCAATTGATGGAGTTGTTGGTGAAAAAGGAAATAGATCGCCTATTGGGTGAGTAATTTTGAAAAAAAAAAAAAAAAAAAAAAAAAAAAAAAAAAAAAAAAAAAAAAAAAAAAAAAAGAATAACAAAATTTTAACTTTTTATTATTTTTTTATTTTTTATTTTTAATAATAATTAGAATTATAATTGGATTAGGATTAATTGCAATGGGTACTGGTGCAATAAAAAGTAATGTACCAACATTTGCAGGTGATCAGTTGAAGAGTAATCAAGGTAATTTATTAGAAAGATTATTTCAAATATTTTATTGGTGTATAAATTTGGGTAGTTTAGCATCAACACTTTTAACACCAATACTTAGAAAATATGTTGGATTTTGGTTAGCATTTGGTATACCATCATTCCTATTAATATGTTCAACTATTATATTTGTAATTGGTTCGAAATTTTATGTTAAAAGAGCAGTCTCTGAGAGTATTTTATGGACAGCTTTGAAAATTATGGCATTTGCAATTAAGGAGAAATTTAAAATACTAAAATCAAGATATAAGAGGAACTCAAGGGGTATGTTGTATACGAATCCTTATACATCGATCAGTGGCACTAATTGGATGGACCTTTCGAAAATTGAATATGATAGTCAATTGGTTGATTCGATAAAGGCGGCTATGAATGTACTGTTGGTGTTTATCCCATTACCTTTTTTTTGGTGCATGTTTGATCAAACTTCCTCGAGATGGACTATTCAAGCGGCACAATTAAACACTTGTCTATTCAATAATGGTAAAAGTGTTTGCATAGAACCTGAACAAATTCAAGCACTCAATCCATTATTCATTATGGTTTTCATACCAATTGTTGAGTTTACAATCTATAAACCTTTAAAACATTTTGGTTTCAATTTAAAACCATTAATTAAAATGTCAATTGGTATGATCCTTGCTGCAATTTCATTTTTAATTGCCATGTTTTTACAAATTTCAATTGATAAATCAATTAAAAATAATAATATTATAAATAATAGTATTAGTAGTAGTGGTGGTGGTAGTAGTTTTAGTATTGGTAGTGGTAGTGATATTATTGATAATAATGATATAAAGAGTAATTTATCAGTTTGGTTATTGTTTCCACAATATTTAATTATAACGATTGCAGAGATATTAATATCGATACCAGGATTAGAGTTTGCTTATGCAAATGCACCATCATCAATGAAATCAATAATTATGTCTGGTTGGTTATTGGCAATATCAATTGGTAATATATTTGTAGTATTTGTAGTTGATGGTATATCATTTAGTAAACAGTGGGCTGAATTTTTATTCTTTGCAAGTGTTATGTTATTCTTTACTTTTATATTCATAATTTTATCATACAGATTTAAACCAACTGATATATCTGTAACACAATATTCTGATGATCTTACCCATTTAAAAGAATCTTTATCAAATTCAATGTTTTTCAGTGGTGGTAATAATAATAATAACAGTAATAATAATAATAATAATAATAGTGATACAAATAGTGATTATAATAGTAATAATAACAATAATAATTTTGGTGTAACGATATTAACTGACCAAGATAATTTATATGATGAAGATTATGGATCTATAGAGTTGGAAAATAATTTAATTTAATTTAATATATAAATATATATAAATTTTTTTTTTTTTCTTTCATTTTTTTTTTTTTTTTACCTTTTTTTTAAATTTAAAAAATTAAAAAATAAAAAAATTATTTGTAAATAATCAAAAAAGTAAAAATAGAAAAAAAAAATATAATATAAAAATAATTATTTTTAATAAAAGATTTAACTACTAATGATAAAGGAAAAAGGAGAATTGTTGTTGACAATAAAATAAAATAAAAAAAAGTAGAATATAAATAAATCTATTAATAACTTTTTTTATTTTTTATCTTTATTTTAAATTTTATTTTTATTTTTAATTTTTTTTTTTTTAATTTTTTTTTTTTTTTATCTACAGATTTGTTTGTTCAAATAATTTAATAAATAATAAATAAAATTTGAAAAGGTAATTTTTAAAATTGAAAATGGTAACATTAAAAACTGTAGGATATCGTAAAATTTTATTTTATTTTTTTTTTATTTTTATTTTTTTTTTTATTTTTTTTTTTTCAATCATTTTTTTATTTCAGATGAATTTTAGATATCTAAAATTCATGTTGTTTTTGATGACTATCCCAAGATTATCATGATTAAAAAAAAAAAAAAAATTAAAACTTTCAAATAAATTTCAATCCATCGCGTTTCAAAATTAGCTTTCACAAAAAAAAAAAAAAAAAAATGCAAAAAAAAAAATAAAAAAAAAAAATAAAATAAAAAAAAAAAAAAAAAAAAAAGTTTCTTTTTCACAAAATTTTTTAATTATAATTGAATAATTTTTTAAACTGCCCAATCCATCCAACAACAAAAATAATATCGAAAAAAAAAAAAAAAAAAAAAATTATATACTTTTTGGAATAACAAACAACTTATTGATTATTAATTTGTTTTTTGTAACCTAGTTAACTATCAAATCAAAAATTATAATAATAACCTCACCACAAATTACAAAACAATTTATAAAAAAAAAAAAAAAAATAAAATTTTTGTGGGTTCTGTTTTTTTTGCTTGTTTTTTATTTATTATTATTTTTTTTTAATTTTTAATTTTTTTTTTTTTTTTTTTTTTTGTATTAAATATCACCAAAAAATAAAAAATAAAAAATAAAAAAAAAAAAATAAAAAAATTTAATATATTAAATTAATAGTAGTAATAATAATAATAATAATAATAATAAATATATATTTTATTTATATTTATATATATATATTTTAATTTTACCAAAATAATAAATAATAATTTAAACAATTCAAATAAATAAATAAATATAAAAATGATAAATCAACAATATATGGACATTTTAAAATTGCCATTAGAGTTATTAGAAAAGATATTTAAATTTTTAGAACAGAAATCATTATGTTCTACATCATTAGTTAATAAACAATGGAATCATACAGTAAATTTAGTTTGGCATACTATAGATCTTTCTAAATCACATAGTCATTTCACTCACTTGGCCTCAAAAGTGAAATCTCTCTCAAAAAATAATAAAGGTGGCAAAAAAATAAGAGTACTCGAAACAATATGTAATAATTTAGTATCAAACAATGGCTTCTTAATACCTCCACTCTCTAATAAGAATAATCCAATCTTTAAAAAGAATTATAATAGTAGTAGCAGTAGTAACAGTAACAGTAACAGTAACAGTAGTAGTAGTAGTAGTAGTAGTAGCAATAATAGTAATTATATAGAAAATAACAGAGAAATAGTACCGATAGAAAATAATAATAATATAATAGAATCAAATAATGAAAAAGAATTTATAAAAGATAATTTAAATTTACAATTTTATTATAATAATGATAATGAAAATAATAATAATAGTAAAAATTATAATAATAGTAGTAATGATAATGATAAAGAATTAACAGTTGAAGAAATAATATTTAATAAAAAACAATTAAAAAGTAATGGCAGTAGAAATAAATTAGAGAAAGAGATTGAAGATAGAATTGAGAAAAGGATGGACCACTTTTTTAAATCAATTTGTAATAGATTTCAAAGGGTTGAAGTTTTAGATTTATCAGGTTGTACAGATTTAAAAATGGATTCAATAATGTTATTGGTTAGATCATTTTCACAAACTCTTAAAAAGTTAACTACACGTCGTTGCAAATCCCTCTCAATTACAGATGAAAGATTCTCACAAATCTTTCAATATTGTAAAAAGTTAACAACACTATCGTTGGGTGAAATGCCATTAATCGGTGACCAAACCATCACCCAACTTTCAATCCACTGTCCAAATTTAGAAGCATTAGGCATTGCAAGATGTATAAATATTACTGATAAATCAATAATTACACTTTCAAAAGCATTAGTACAATATCAAGCAAAGAATAATAATTCAAATTCAAATTCAAATTCAAATAATAATCCAAATAATAATAATAATAATAACTATAGTAAATTAAAAATCATTGGATTAAATCATTTATCACATTTGTCGGATGAGTGTATATTAATGTTGGGTTTAAGTTGTAGTAAAACATTGAATATATTTAGTGTTTGCAATTTGGTGAATTTAACAAGTGATACATTGTCAAAGATATTTTTAAATTGTACGCAATTGGGGTCAATTGATTTATCGGGTTGTGTGAATGCTGATGATACCGTATTGGAATCAATCGCTATGAAATGTGGTAACCTATTCCAATTAAATATTAGTAGACTACCAAAGGTGACTTCATCATCATTGAAATTGGTCGCTCAACATTGTAAATTAATCAGACTACTATTCATAAGTAAAACAATGGTAGATGATGATTGTATAGTCTATTGTGTTGATAATTTAAATTTATTGGAAGTTTTATTCGCAAGTCATTGTTCAAATTTAACTGATGTATCAATTAAATCAATACTTGACCTTGGAACTGAAAGATTATCCTCAATGATTGTTAATTTTTCATCATGTATAAATATTTCAACTTCATTAATATCAATTTTACAATCATTTACAAAGCCAACTCCAAATCATAGTAATAATAATAATAATAATAATAATAATAATAATAATTATAATAGTAATAGTAATAATAGTAGTAATGGAGGTAACAATAATAATAATAGTAATAATAATAATAATAATAATAATTATAATTATGGAGGTGGTAGTGGCAGTGGTAGTAATAGTTACACCAATAATTTTAATAGCAATGACCACTATAACAGTGGTAGTAATAGTAGTGGAAGTAATATTCATGGTGATAGTTTATATAGTTGTCAAAGTAATCACAGTAGTTATAATAGTTTTCGTAATAATCATTTAAGTAATATTATTGATGAGATTGAATTGACTTAATATATTACATTAAAATAAATAAAATATATAGTTTTTTTTTTTATACAAAAAAAAATAGTTTGAAAAAAATTATTTTATTTTATTTAATTTAATTAAATAATATGTTTATTTATTTTTATTGGCTATTTTTATTATCTCTTTTTATTTTATTTTATTTTATTTTATTTTATTTTATTTTATTTTATTTTATTTTATTTCCTAATAATTTATTCCTCAAACAAATATTTGATCAAAAAAAAAAAATTGAAAAAAAGTAAAAAAAAAAAATTAAAAAAATATTTTCACATTTTTTTATTAATTTTTTTTTTAAAAATTGTGAAGTGCACTAAATCAATTTTTTTTTTTTTTTTTTAAATTAAATTTTCATTTTTTTAAAATTTTTTATTTTTTTTTTTTTTCCATCATCACATAACACACATATATATATATATAAATACAGAAATGTTTTTAACAAGATCAGAATACGATAGAGGTGTAAATACTTTTTCACCAGAAGGTAGATTATTTCAAGTAGAATATGCTCTCGAAGCTATTAAACTTGGGTATGTTCATTGCAATTATTTATTTATTTTTTTTTTTATTTATTTTTTTCTTTGTCATACTAACCCAAATTCCTTTTATTTTTTCATTTATAAATATATAAACAAATATATAAATATATTTATATTTAAATAGTTCTACAGCGTAGGTTTTTTTTTTAATTTTTTTTTTTTTTTTTTTTTTTCTCTCTCTTCTCTCCTTTAAATATAATTAGGTATTAATAAATAATAATAATAAATAAATAATAAAGTATTGGTGTACAATGTGAAGAAGGTGTAGTTTTAGCAGTTGAAAAGCGTCTTACATCACCACTTTTAGAACCATCATCAATTCAAAAAGTTGTTGAAATTGATTATCATTTAATTTGTGCACTCTCTGGTTTAGTTGCTGATGCCAGAACAATCATTGACCATGCTAGAATTGAAACTCAGGTAATTATCAATACATATATATATATATATATCAAATAAAAAAAAAAAAACATATATAATATTAACTAAAATTTTTTTTTTTTTTTTTTTTTAATATTTATTTTATATAGAATCATAGATTTAATTATAATGAACCAATGGGTGTTGAATCATGTGTACAATCAATTTGTGATTTAGCTTTAAGATTTGGTGAAAATAGAAACTCTGGAGAAGAAAGAATGAGTAGACCATTTGGTGTTGCATTATTAATTGCTGGTATTGATGAGAAAGGACCATCATTATATTATTCAGATCCATCTGGTACATTTACACAATTTCATGCAAAAGCAATTGGTGCAGGTTCAGAAGGTGCACAAACTACATTACAAGAAAAATACTCCAAAACTCTCACCATCGCTGAATGTCAAAAATTAGCACTCACAACCTTAAAACAAGTTATGGAAGAAGCTATCACCACCACTAATGTCGAACTTGCTGTAATCACCAAAGCAGATCAAAAGTTTAAAATTTATAACAAAGAAGAGTTAGCTACTGTCATTCAAACTTTAGAATAAATAATTATAATTATTATTTTATGTGTAAATTACTCTTTCATAATATATATATCCATATAAAAAAAAAAAAAAATAAAAAAAAATAAAAAAAAATAAAAAATAAAATTAAATACTATAACATATAAATATATATACAATTTGTAAGTTTTATTTTTATTTTTATTTTTTATTTATATAGTGGACTATTATTATTTTCAGTTTTGAATATTTCCTCAACTAAATCAATTGTTTTATTATTTATATGGATATCATTTGACCAACATGTAATTAGAATTAATAATTGATCTCTATCTTCAGTATTCATAATATTATTTATAATTTGTTGTTTATTCTCTAATGATTTATTATACATTTTAATAATATCTTCATAATATTCATCTATTTTTAGTTTTAAAAAAAAAGAATTAATAATATAGTTAGAAATTTAATTTTTTTTTTTTTATTTTTTTTAATCAATACAAACATAGTTTTAATTCAATTGTTTCTTGATAGGATTTTGGTTTTTTACTAACACTTAGGCTACTTAAATTTTCATTAATTTTTTCAACTATTGCTTTCTTTTTTATTTTTTTTTATTTTTTTTTTTTTATGATAGTTGTTGTTGGTTAGTATGTGTATATTTAAAAAAAAAAAAAAAAAAAAAAAAATAATAATAATAATAATAAATTAATATATATTTATTTTTACCAATTCTAAAATTGTTGAATTTAATTTTTCATAACAAGAAATTAAATCATTAAATTGAGATTGTTTATATTTAAATTGAAGAGAAGTATTCTCTTTTATTGAATCACTAAAATCATAAAGGTCTATATATGAAACTTTTAAATGTTTATTAACTAATGTACTCATTATTTTAGTACCTTTATCTCTAAAGGTATTCCATTGTGATGATAATTCCTTAAAGTTTTCAAAACTTTTAACTAAATGATTAATCATCATTCATTTATAATTGTAATAAAAAATTAATTAAAAAATTATGACTTTTTTGAAAAAAAAAAAAATTACATTTCGTAAAATATCCTTCAAACAAAACAAAATTTTGAAAAAAAAAAAAAAAAATTCTAAAAAATATCTTTTTATTATTTTATTTTTTTGGTATTAAAATAGGAGTGTCTTCTTTCACTTTTTTTTTTATTTTTTTTTTTTCATACTTTTTTTTTTTTTTCACACATTTTTTTTTTTTTTAATTATTATTATTTTTTATACAATGGATTTACAAAATGTAATTATTTAAATAATTAATTTAAAATTTTTTTTTTATAATTATTATTTATTATTATAAATACTAATTAATTTCTTTTTTTTAAAAAAAGAATAATAATAATGAACAATTGTTTTGGAAGGTTTTTCATAATAAATATATTTTCAATGAAATTTTTAAACAAATGGAGAATGAAATCATTGAGTATAATTGTTTAACTAAATATTATTCAGGAAATAGAAAAAAGTTTAAATATTTAACAGATTTAAAATGGTTTTTAGAAAAGAGACAATTTAAATTATTAAAAGATAAATTAAAACAACAACTCCTACAACCAAACATTGAAAAAATAAATTTAGATTTTAATTCAATAGTTGATTTATTAAAAAATTGTAAAGATAGAGAATTATTGAAATTATTTTATATTAATTATTCAAATATTATTAAAAATCAATTTCATATTACAGATTTTATAATATATGGAGTTCAAACGTCAAATTTAGATTCAATAACTGTATTTGTCCAAGACTTTTCTTATGAATGTAGTTTATATGCAATAACCGAAGCAATTTCAAAACGCAAAACTGAAATTATACCTATACTTTTAAAGAGTTTATCAAATACTGTATTAAAAACTGTCATAGAGTTTTCATTGGAATGGTCAATTAGATATAATAAGAATAGGATGGCTTCATTTTTATTAAATAATTATCCAGACTATTATGTAGAGGTAATTGTTTCAAATGGCAGTTCGGAGCAACCCAAAAATTTCATTGGTTTCAAAGAATTATTTTTTGTTTGTTCAAATGAAATGAAACATTTATTAATTGATAATAATTGTGTTTTTAATGATTCACCTGAAAAGAAATTACTTTATATTAATGGTAGTGGTGATTATAATAAATCTGAATTATTATTATATTTAAAAGTTGGTTTAAAATTATTTACAAATGAAAGTTTTCAATATTCTCATGGTAAAAACATTGAAAAGTATAATTCAATTATTGAAAAAAATAAAGAGAGTTTCAATGATGATGGTGACGATGGTAGATTTATATTTGAATCATTACTTAATGAAATTGAACCAAAAAGAATAGATTATTTATTTTATTTTAATTATTTATTAAAGTATGATCAAGTACCAGGTGATACTATAAATAATGAGTCTCACTTTTTAATTGTTCAAAATTATATATTTTCAAACTTTAGTTGTAATGTTTTGAAATGTTATCTCAAATACGCTCCGATTTATTATAAATCAAATAATAACATCAGTTTGGAGAAAATGGATTTAAATATTAAATTTAATGATAAACTTCATAAAAATAAGATAATACCATTTCTACAACTATTTTTTTCCCAAGATATAATTTTAGATTATCCATATTGGTCAAAAGTATTTAAAGTAATAATTTTTGATAAATGTTGTGAAAATTGTGATAAGATTCAAGTATTGGAAGATATTATTAATATTAAGGCTCTACCATCATCATCAATTTTACTTTTAAATAATAAAGATTGTGATTACAGTGATTTAGATTTCTTAAAATATAAATGGTATATTAATAACATTGTAAAACCAAATGTGGAACCAAATCAATATAATAAATACAATAGTGTTTGTTTTTCTTTATCTAATAAAGATGCAATTGAATTCTTAACATGTGATGATAATAAATTATTTTTCAATTTGGGTTTAGAAGAAAGAAGTAAATGTTTAAATTATCAAATTGAGAAATTAAACCATGGTTTATATAATAAACAGTTAGCCAATAGATTTAGTTTTATTTTTAACAAATCAATTTTAAATTGTGATATTAATACAATTCAATACATTGATTCTTTAAATTTAATAATCGAACCTCCACTTATCAATCTTAATTATAATATTAATGGAAATATTAAATTTGAAAAGCCAATTGAACAAGTGGCACAATTATTTAATTATTTGAATGAAACATCCTATAAAAGTTTTTCACAAGATTATTTCCATTATATAATAAATGGTGTATTGGAGATATCATTCCCACATGATGAAATTTACAGTGAAATCAAAAACATTCCATTTCATTTATTTATCCAAAAATCAATTAACATATTATTCTTGTGGATTCAAAAATTGTATACACCATTGGTAAAGATGATATTGGAGGATTCAAACCTTGGAAATTTAATTGGTAATTTAAAAGATATAGAAATCTTACAATATGATAGGGATGCCCGTTCTAAAAAAGTGAGATTAGAAATATTGGATAAAAATCAAATCATTGATATTATTAATTATTTAATAAATTCAAAAAATATGTTGACAATATTAAATCAATTCCAATTCAAAACTAAATGCCTTTTCCAATATTTATATAATTTTTTAATAATAACAAATGGTGTTACATTGGACCAAGTAAAAGAGATTAATCAATTATTTAAAAGATTTTCAATCGAAATTGATTATGAAGCTTTTCAAATTTTTTATTGGTTAGCAATTAAATCAACAAGATTAACAAAGTATTTTTTCTCAAAATCTGAATTTGAAAAAGAAATTTTCAAATCAACTTCATTTAGTTCATTTATTTTTAATAATACAAATTTATTACAATTAACAAAAAAAGAAGAATTGATACCTCATAATCTAGGATATTATTTAAACCTTGATGATTTCCAATTTGAAATTATTTACAATAGTACTTTTAAAGAATTATTAAATTTATTAAGGACTAAAATCTATGATAAATTTAATTCAGATTTAAAATTAAACAAAAGTAAACTTTCAAAAGCTTTCGAAGATGAAGCATTGTACCTTTTAATTATAAGAGAATTTGATTCTTTATTAGAATTGGTTGATAAAAATCCAAATTTTTATTTATCTTCAACAAAATTTCAAGAAAATCTATTTAATTCTTTAAATATTAAATCAATTGAAGAATTAAGAAAACAACATTTTGTTTAGAGAAAAAAAAATAAATAAAAAAAAAATAAAAAAAATAAATAAAAAAAAAAAAAATTAATTTAAATGATTGTGGACGTTTTTTTTTTTTTTTTGGATTTTTTCTTTTTGTTTATTGTTTTTTTTTTTTTTTGGATTTTTTTTTTTTTTTTTTTTAATCACAAAATAAAAAAACGAAATATAAGAAAAAAAAAAAGAAAAATGAAATGTTTTATTAATAAATGTACATTAAATGATATTGATAAATTAATTAAAGTTTCAATTAAAACTTTTTCAGATACATTTTCATCATCAAATGAATTAGAGAATATGAAAAATTATTTAGAGACAGCATTTAGTAAGGAAAAAATTGAAAAAGAATTAAAAAATCAAAATTCAAGTTTTTATTTACTTTATAGTGGAACTGATGATGATGATGGAGTAAATTCAAATCAAAGTGAGGGTCCCATTGGATATTTTAAATTAAATGATTTAGATGCTCAAGGTTCTGATAATCATGAGGATACTTCAAATTCAGTTGAACTTGAAAGAATTTATTTAATGAAAGAACACCAAAAAAAAGGTTATGGACAATTTATGATTGATAAAGCAATTGAAATTTCAAAGAATAAACAAAGATCTTATATTTGGCTTGGAGTTTGGGAAAAAAACTATAGCTCACTTGAGTTTTATAAAAGAAATGGTTTTATTAAATTTGGTTCTCATACTTTTATTATTGGTGAGGATCATCAAATTGATCATCTTTTAAAATTAGATTTAACAAATAAATAAATTAAAAATGTATTAAATATTAAATAAAATTTTTTTATTTAGTTTTGTTTTGGTAATTTAGAATTTTTTTTATTTTTTTTTTTTTTTATTTTTTTTTATTTTTTTTTTATTTATAAATAAATTGAATAACAATGTGATAAAGTTAAATTTTAAAATATACAAGCCAAACTTGTATAATTGTTTAATTCAGGGGAGTGATTGTTATTGAAATTATTATTAGTTTTAAATATTTGTTTGTACAGGTTTTATTATTATTGATATTGTTAATTTTAGTTCAATTCAATTTATTATAATAAATGCTTTTATTTTTCCTCACATATTTTTTTTTTTTATTTTTTTTTTATTATTATTTTTTTATTGATATTAAATAATTGGAGTTGGTAAAGTAGAGGATGATGATGGTGGTGGTGGTGGTGGTTGTGGATTTTGTTGTCCCTGAACAGTGATTGTATCGCCATCTTTCATTCCGAGATCAGTTGGAGTCTCGTTTAAGATTGGGTTTCCATTATATAAGAACCTGACTGATGAAATCTCAACATTTTTTAATTTTGAATAAGCTTTAATTACCTTAAATAATGATTTAGTTAATCCAACACCATGGAAGGTAGTAATTTCCTTCTTTTGACTTTTTAAAGATACAAAACCAATTGATATTTTATGTTCCCCATTTCTTACTGGTTTGGAAGAAGATGGAGTTTGTTGTTGTTGTTGTGGTGATTGTTGTGGTTGTTGTTGCTGAGTGGTAGAAGTAGTTGCAGATGATGGTGTATTTGGTGTTTGTGGTTGTTTTTGATGTTTTGAAGAAGATGAAGACGATGGTGTATTAATAGTAGGTTGTTTATTTGGTGAATTATCAGAGGCAACTGATGCTGTGGTTGATGTTGATTCACCATTTAAATTAGGTTGATTATTTGAAGTGTTTGAAGGAGTAGCTGGTGCATTTTTAAATTTAGGAGTGATTAAAACTTTTTGTGGTGTTAATGCTGGTGATGATGGTGTTGTTGTTGTTGTGGTTGTGGTTGTCTCTTCTTTTGAAATTTGCTTAATACCATTACTATTATTTTTATTTTCGATATCACTATTAAGTTTTTTATCTGTTTCCTTTCCAATTTCTTTTTGTTTTTTATCGTTATTATTTTTAATACTAATTTCTTTCTCTTTATCTTTATCTTTTTCTTTCTCTTTTTCTTTTTCTTTTTCTTTTTCTTTATCTTTTTCTATTTCTGTTTCTTTTTCTTTTAATTTTTCTTTTTCTTTTTCTTCTCCCTCCTCTTGTTGTTGTTGTAATTCCTCCTCATCATCATCATCATCATCATAATCATCGTCATCATTATCCTCCTCATCATATAATAAATAATCACTCTCCCAAATTTCAGGNTCTTTTGAAGATTTCGTGAAATATTGTTCATATAATTCTAAAGTTTTTTCATATCTTTCTCTTTTAACTTGTTGTGGAACTTCTTCAAATCCATCTGGATTGTGATGTATTTTAAGTTCAATTAAGTTACATAATTCCTCATATCTATTTGTATCCAAAATATGAGATATCCAAATTCTTCCTATTAATGGTGGTGGTAAAGTTTTGACTGACTCTGTATCATGTGTTAAAATTTTTATTACAATAAATCTAGTATATTCTTTAACAAGCTAAAATATAAAATAAAAATATAAAGTTAAAATTTAAAATAAAATGTATTTTTGGTAAAATTTAAATATAAAATATAAACTTACTCTAAATCCAAGTTCATCAAACTTTAATCTTTCAACTATTGGATAAAAATTAAATCTATTTAATTAAAATATATAAAGAAAAAAAAAAAAAAAAGTTAATAAAAAGAGTGACAAATTTTTTTTTTTTTTTTTTTTTTTTTGGTATTTTTCGCTCGATAAATACCCGTTAAGAATTTTTTTTTCCAATTGTAATGCTTTAGGGTCGCCAATTGCAACTTTTTTGTTTACATTTGATAATTCTCCATTGCTCATTCTTTTTTTACTTGAAGAAGTTTGCTTTTGTTCATCTTTTAGAATATCTCTGAGTTGTGAAACACAACTATCCTTTACTGAATTTGTAGATATTTTTCCTCCTCGTTTTCTAATTTCTGCTTCAACTTGTTTTGGTTTTAATAAAGTTATTGGAACACCATTAATTTTAAATTCGTTATCCTCCATATTTTTTGTGTGAAAAATGTATTTTTATTTTTTATTTCTAGTATTTTCTTTAAATAAATAATTATTAAAATAGAGGGAGGAAAAAATAAAAAATAGTTGGTTATTATTTTATGATATTTTATATTAATATTATTATTATTATTATTAAATTGAATGTATTATTATTTTTAAATTATTTGGTGGAAGATATTTGAGTTTATAAATTAATCGTTTGGGTTTTATTGTTTTTTTTTTTTTTTTAAAAAAATAAAAAATAAAAATTTTTTTTTTTTAAATACACCAAAAATATTTGAAAAATAAAAAAAAAAAAAAAAAAAAAAAAAAATTCAAAAAAAAAAAAAAAAAAAAAGAAAAAAATAAAAAAACATCTTTTCCACCTGCTATTTTAGTTATAGTAGGTGCCAAAAAAAAAAAAAAAAATGAAAAAAATTATTTGATCTTACCACGCCTATAATGGTTAATGGAAATTATTACTTTTTTATTTAGATAAATATTAATTTCAACTTTTTTTTTTTTTTTAAAAAATTTTTAGAATTTAAAGTTATTCTATTTCTCATTCTTGGAAATATTAAAAAATATTTTAAAGTAAAAAAAATAAATATATATTTTGTAAATACCAAATGATTAATTTTTTTATATTTTAATTTTTAATAAAGATAAAACATAAATAATAAAAAAAAAAAAAACAATTATAATATATTTTAAAATTTTAACTTGTCAATATTTCAAATACGATCACTATTTTTTTTTACTTTCACATTTTTTTGAAAATTAAAGGAAAACCAAAAAAAAAAAACGGTTTTTTTTTTTTTTTTTTTTGCGCTCGTGGGTGGGGAAAAAAACCGGTTTTTTTATATTTTTTGTTCGCACATTTGACAAAAATTTAAAAATAGAATAGAAACAGATCAATTAAATTAATTTTAAATAAAAGTTATCAAATATAAAAACCAATTTTTTTTTTAATTATTCTTTAATTATTTTTTTTATTATTTAATTATTTATTAATTTTTTCCATAATATATAATGTTGGTGATTCAACAATTTCAAAAAATGGAAAAGTTTTCTTTAATTTAATATGGTCAAAAGCTGATATAGAATCAACTTCTTTGAAACCTAATTGAGTTGTTGAAGTGTTTGGAGCAATTAAATAATTGAAATCGTTGAAATTTACATCTCTCTCCTTTTTAGAATATACACAAAAATCATTTAACTCACCAAATCTTGAAACACCACTTATTGCAGCCATATTATCAATATGAACTTTACAATCAATAATACCTTGATTTTCATCATCACCATCAACATCAGCATTAGTATGTGGTGGTAATAATAATAATAAACCCATTTCATCAGTTAAATTTAAATGTTTATGTAAAGAAATCATTGAATGACCACCAGGGTAATTTAAACTTGAAGCGTATAAAGAAAATAAAGATATCATTGAATTTCCAATTAAAATTCCAATTGTAAATAAAGAAATTAACAATTTAAATAATTGATTCTTTCTTGATTTTCCATAATTCCATAACTTTGTTGCACCAATTGCTGATATTAAATTTATTATTGGAATACTATAAAAAATAAATCTAATTTCTTTATGCGGTAAAATTGAATAAATTCCAATGAATAATAAAATTGGTAATAAAAATGTAATTGGAGTTGATTTATTATTATTATTATTATTATTATTATTATTATTATTATTATTATTATTATTATTATTATTATTATTATTATTATTATTATTATTATTATTATTATTATTATTATTATTATTATTATTATTATTGTTGTTGTTGTTGTTGTTGTTGTTGTTGTTGTTGTTGTTGTTGTTGTTGTTGTTGTTGTTGTTGTTGTTGTTGTTGTTGTTGTTGTTGTTGTTATTGTTATATTTTGAAATTAAGCCAATAAAGAAAAATAGTAAAGTAAAAGCCAAAGTTTTTGGTAAAGCAGTTGAGAAATACCAATGAAATGGTAAAGTACCCCATTCTGAAGACTTGTTTTCAATAGTGTTGAATTGGAATACCTCTAATTCTGGATACAAAATTCTACGCCAAAAATAACTGTCAATGAAAACAGTGAAAATTATTGAAATCAATGCTGTAAATATTCCAATGATTAAGAATCTATGAAATTTTAAATTCTTTTGTAAAAATAAACAACTTAATACTATTGGACCTGCTAAAATTAATATCTCACTTCTAAATATAAATATTGCAATAGTTAAAACCATTATCATCCAATCAATTGACCCATTGCCATTCCCATTGCCATCATCATTCAACCAAAATGAGTAACCTATTATCACAAGTATTAAGGCGAATATGTTTGGTAACGGTCTTGAGATATAAAACATTAGATGAAATTGTGATACTGTTATAAGAGTGAACCAAAATGCAACTTGGTTTCCAAATCTCTTTGAAATTGATCTTTTGAAGATCATTATCGAAATACATGATATCGTACCCAACATTAATCTAACGAAATATAATTGCACCATTTTTGTAGTACCACTGAACTGATTATCAAATAACTTTGATATAAACTCAGTTGCTGACGATCCAAAGAATATATTCAATGGTAGATAAGATAGAGATGATATAAACAATGATCCAATGAAAGTCCTTGGTATAACTCCTGGGAATTCTAAATGATCATATTCAAACGATACACCCCGTTCATCACTCCCCTTATTCCCAATATTAATTATATCATGCATTCCTTGTAAATTAAAACTTTCCTCAACTTTTGTAAATGGACATACTACAACATGTATAAACATTACTACAAATATTATAAAATCTGTATAAAATTGTTCAATTTGTTCTTTTTGTCTATTTAAAATTCTTTCTCTTCTTTTAATTTTTCCATTATTATTATTATTATTACTATTATTACTATTATTATTAGTTATTGGTTTTCTATTCCTAATCATTTTTTTTTTTTTTTAGTTAGTGAATGAACAAAAAAAAAAAAAAAAGAAGTTTTTTTTTTTTTTTTTTTTTTTTTTTTTCAATTTTCAAGACCTTTTTTTTTTTTTATTATTTTTTTTTTTTTTTTTTTTTAAATTAAATTTTATCAATTTCAGTTAATTTTTTTTTAATTTTTTTTTGTCTTTAATCACATTCCTCAGATCGATTTAAAAGTTTTTGGTAATTAAACACACTTTTAAAAATAATAATTTTTTTTATTTTAATTTTTAATTTTAATTTTTATTTTTTTTATTTTTTATTTTTTTTTTTTTTGTATTTTATTTTTATTTTTTTTTATTTTTTTTTTTTTATTTTCCATCTTTGGCAATTTGAAAGATTTTTTTTTTTTTATTTTTTATTTTTTATTTTTTATTTTATTTTATTTTTTTTTTTTTTTTTTAAAAAATCCACTTAAACTAAATTTTTTTAGCTATAGCTTAACAATTGTTTTGTTTTTACATTTTAAATAATTTTAAAATAATTTATGTTTTTAATAATAAAATAAATAATAATAAAAAAAAAAAACAAAACAAAACAAATAGATATTATTTTCAAATTTTTTAAAAAAAGTATAAATATATAAAAATGGAACAATTTTCAACTTCATCATCAGAAAGTTCAGATTCATCATCAGAGTATTCATTAGAGTTTTATATGGATACTTCATGGGTTTTAGATGCTGCAAATTTAGTATTTTGTATGTGTATTATAAAAATAAAAATAAATAAAAAAAAAACTAACTATTTAAATAAATAAATAAATTTTTTAAAAAAAAAAAAAAAAAAGTTATGCAAGCAGGATTTGGCATGTTAGAAGCAGGTATGGTTAGAGCAAAGAATACAAAGAGTATATTATTAAAGAATTTAATTAATACAGCAATATGTGCAATTTCATATTATTGTGTTGGACATTCATTTGCGTATGGAAAGGTTAATCCAAATTCATTTGTAGGATTTGGGAATTTCTTTTTAATGGATTATACACATTATGCCTATTGGATGATACAATGGGCCTATGCAGCAACTGCAACAACAATAGCAACGGGCGCAATGGCCGAGAGATTACAACTACATTGTTATATATTGTTTACATTGGTTCAAACTATACTGATTTATCCATTCGTTGCACATTGGATTTGGAGTCAGAATGGGTGGTTGTTCGATTTGGGTATTGTGGATTTTGCAGGTGGTGCCGTCATTCATATTGTGGCGGGTATAACTGGTGCATGTGGAAGTTTTCTATTGGGTCCGAGAATTGGTAGGTTCAATCAAGAGAGTGGTAAACCAAAGAATTTACCCGGTCATTCGGTGGTGTTGATGAGTTTGGGCGCAATGATACTTTGGTACTCTTGGTATGGTTATACAGCTGGTGCTTCATTAGGTATGACAAGAAGTAGAGTTTTACCAGCTTCTCGTGTTAGTGTTGTTGTAACACTATCAGGTGCAACTGGTTTAATAACGGTTTTAGGTATTGGTAAAATATTCAATGGTCATTATGACTTGGTTAAAGGTATAAATGGTTTAATTGCTGGTTTAGTATCTTCAACTTCATCTTGTGCTTATATTGAACCATGGGCTGCAATTATAATTGGTTGTAAGTAAAATAATAATAATAATAATAATAATAATAATAATAATAATAATAATAATCAATCAATCAATCAATAATTTTAACTTTTTTTTTTTTTTTTTTTTTATAGTTATTGGTGGTATTGTTTATTGGTTTTCATCATGGGCATTATTAAATTGGTTAAGATTAGATGATCCAGTTGATTCAACAGCAATTCATTTATTTGGAGGATGTTGGAGTCTAATAAGTGTTGCATTTTTCGCTACACATGGTAGAGTTAGGAACCCAGATATCATTTTACCTGGTGGAATATTTTATGGTGGTGGAATTAGTTTATTATGGGTACAATTAGTTGGAATGGTTCTGGCAATTTTATGGGCAGGTTTCCTATCAGGTATTTTCTTTTTTACAATGGATTATTTTGGTAAACTTAGAGTTGATGTTGATACTGAGTTAGCAGGTTTAGATAATTCAAATCATGGTGGTAGTGCTTATATATTTGATTAAAAAAAAAAAAAAAAAAAAAAAAAAAAAAAAAGAATTTGTAAATATTTATACATATATATTATTATTTAAATAAAAAATTAAAATAAAAGTTTGAAAGAAGAAGAAAATGAAAAAGAAAAAGAAAATAAAGAAATAAAAATAAAGAAATAAAAATAAAATTATGCCTTTTTTTTTTTTTTGTTTTTACAATTTAATTTTATTATAAATTAATTATTTCATTTTGAATTATTGCATCAATAAAATCACCATCATTAATTGATAAATCACAACAAGTATTTTGAGGAGAAATTGGTTTACCTTTAAAAGTGAAATTTATATTATTTGGATGTACTGTTGATTTCTTTTCAATAAAACAATTGATTAACTTTTTCAAAGGACTATGTCTTGCAATTGAGAAATGAATTTTCTTTAAAGTTTCACTATCTATTAGAGTTACAGTTATTGTATTTGATAATTTATCATCTTGATATATATTCTTTAAATAGATAATAATTAAATCATTATTATTTAATGATAAACCAAATGGTGTTGATGTACTATATACAGTTTTATTACCAAATTTGAATGAGTAATTATTTCCTTCAGAAGAAGAGGAAAAAGAAGAAGAAGAAGAAGAATATGAAGATGATGACGATGATGTTGTAATTTTTGAAGATAAACCAAATTCACTAATTACATTTTTCATTACTGAACCTAATCTTGAATTAGTTTTAACATTAAATTCTAAGAAATCAGTTGATTTACTACAACAAAGTTTAAATCTAATTGTTATTGGTTCTTCAGGTATTTGTATTGATGGTATCTCCATTAGTGAGGTTGTTACCTCCATTGTTAGTCCATACATTTTCTCAATGAATTCGGGTGGCCAAATATCTTGGTTTTTAATATCACCATAATATTCTTTATATTTAGATATGGTTTTTTCATATCTCTTTTTCTTTGAAATTAAATCATCAAATAGTTTATCTTGTTCATTATGAATTTTAAATGAAGGATTTGTATTCTCAAGTTTATAGAAATTTTGAATCATTAAATTAAATATATCATAACCAAATGTATCTAAAATCATATCTTCTAAAAATTTTCTAATCATTGGTGGTGCTATTAATTTAATTATTTCCTGTGGTTCTTGTTGTTCTTGTTGTTCTTGTTTTTGTTCTTGTTGTTGTTGTTGTAATAATAATAATTGTTGAGATTTTAAATCTCTAAATTCATTATTAACTAATTTTAATATTAAATATTTTGTTGTTTCTTCATGAATATTATGAGGATCGATTGTTGGAAAAGAAGTTGTAAACCTTTTTAAATTTGATGAAAAATTAAAATCTTTAATTATGGTTTCATATAATTTGGTTATTGATTCTTTATCTGTTAATACTGTTGTTTGCACCTTTGATTTCTTTGATACCACTTTCTTTCTTGTTGCCGCTGTTGTCTTTGTAACTGTTTTCTTAACTTTTGCTTGTAGTGACTTCAGATCATCATCACCACTCTTTTTAAGTGTCTTTATTCTTGCTGTTTTTGTTATTGTAGGTGTTGGTATTGTTGTTGGAGTTGATATTGTAGGAGTTGATATTGTAGGTGTTGCTATTGTAATTGTAGGTGTTGTTATTGTAGGTGTTGGTATTGCTATTGTTAGTGTTGGTGTCGCTATTGTTGGTGTCGCTATTGTTATTGTTGGAGTTGTTGATAGTGTGGGTGTTTTTTTGGTGGTTGTTGAATCTTTCTCATTTTCTAGAAAGGTGCCTAGTTTGACAATGTGTGTAAGTTTATTTCCTCTTGGTGTGAATCCTCTTGACCTAAGTTCCCTTTGTAATTCTACTAATTTAAGGTTTTTTAAAGGAATACCATTAAGTTGTATATTCTCTAATTTTGTAATATCTATATCCATTTTATATTTTGGGAAAATTAAAAAAAATATAAAAAATATAAAAAAAAAAATTGTAAAAAAAAAAAAAAAAAAAAAAAAATAGTAAAAAAAATTAATTTTACGGTTTGGACAAGTCCAAAGTATTTTTTTTTAATTTTTTATAAATTTCTTATTTTGATTTATTTATTTTATTGTTTTTTTTAAAAAGATAAAGTGGACAAAATGAAAAATTTAAGATTATTTGGGGAAATGAATCTATATATAGAGCCAATTTTTTTATTATTTTTTTTTTTTATTAACCAACCAAACAAAGAAATAACACATTGAAATTACACCCTAAAAAAATTAAATGTTTGGAAATCAATATTAAAACAACACTAATTGTTAATTTTATTTATATTTTTTAATTTTTTATTTTTATTTTTTTTATTTATTTATTTACTTAATTTATTTATTTATTTATTTATTTATTTATTTATTTATTTATTTATTTATTTATTTATTTTAATTTTTTTAATTTAACAATTTAATTAATTTCAGAATATTTATTCCTTTTTAATAATAATGATTGATCACAAAAATAATCAACAACTCTATTTTGAATATCATTATCATCTTCACATACCATAATTACTGAATTACAATTTTCAACTAATTGGCTGGCATTATTTATAAAATTATAGGTTGTGTTTTCAGAGTTTTCATTAATTTTCTTTTCTTCAATTATATTTGAATCTTGAATTGTTGAACTATTTGTTTCATCATTATAATCACTGATTAATAAACTGGTAAGGCTTTTTTCACTATCAAAATCAAAATTATTGAAATTAACTTCACTGTTATTGTTTTGGATATCATTTTCATAATCTTTTTTTGCATTAATACTAACATTGTTAAATATATTATTATTATTATTATTATTATTATTATTATTATTATTATTATTATTATTACTATTATTATTATTATTATTATTATTATTATTATTATTATTATTATTATTATAATAATTTGAAATTAAATCACATAATTCTTTATAAGAAGATGGATTAACCATCATTTCATTTAAATATTCTTTTAGGATTAAAGGTGCACATTGTTTAAGTTGTTCTGGAGAATCCATGATTGATTTATTTTCAAAAAATTTTATAACCATAAAATTGATTAAATCTTTTTGAACCTTATAACAAAATCTTTGAGAGGTTTTATAAAAGTTATAATTTTTGGAAATATTATCAATTAAATCTCTTTCACATTTTGAATTTATAGTGAGATCCATTTGTTCTCCAAATTCATTCTGATTGTATGTTGAAACATAATATCCAAGTTGTTGTTGATATTTTTTAATTTTATTTTCAAGTTCTTCAATTTTTAACTGTTGATCATTTTTTGGTAATGGTGGAGTTTGATATTGTTGTGCCATTATTTGATTTTGAGGAGGCTCGAATGTTTGGGAGCAATTTGTAGGAGTTATTGGTCTATTAGCCGATTGAGTTAATGGAGAAACGGTAAGGTTTGGTGAATGGAAATATTGTTGTGGTGTATTGTGATGGGATGCAACTAATTGTTGTGATAAATTATTAACATTATAATTATTTAAATTTTGATTGTTATTAAAATTATTATTATTATTTAAATTATTACCATTATTAATGTTGTTGTTGTTATTAACATTGGTATTATTGTTACAATTGCTATTATTACTATTATTGTTATAATTATTTTTACTATTACTATTATTGATAAAGTTATTATTTACACAAAGAGAATCATTGTATTGATTATAAGATCTCTCTGAATATATATTTGGTTGGCTTTGAGATAAGAAAGCTTGAGGAGAATTATTTGAATAATCATTTGGGTATTGAACTGAATAATCTGTTTTTAGTTGTATGTTTTGAAATTGAGGATATTGGTTCTGGTGAAAAATATGTTGGTTGTATTGAGTATTTCTGAAACTATGGTTTTGGTGTTGTTGATGTTGATGTTGATGTTGATGTTGATGTTGATGTTGATGTTGATGTTGATGTTGTAGTTGATGTTGTAGTTGATGTTGTTGTTGTTGTTGTTGGGGTTGTTGTTGTTGGGGTTGTTGTTGTTTGGGTTGTTGTTGTTGTTGTTGGGGTTGTTGTTGGGGTTGGGGTTGGGGTTGTTGTTGTTGTTGTTGTTGTTGGGGTTGGGGTTGGGGTTGTTGTTGTTGTTGGGGCTGGGGTTGGGGTTGAAAGTGTTGGTTATTTTGATTTAAAATATATTGGGGTTGTTGATGATCTTGATTATTAAAATTGATCATTCCATCACTACTACTTAATTGACTTGAATAGCTTCTATTATTATTATTATTAAAACTATTATTATTATAATTATTATTATTATTATTATAATTATTTTTATTACTATTATTATTATTATTATTATTATTATTATTATTATTATTATTATTATTATTATTATTATTATTATTATTATTATTACTATTAATATTATTATTATATTGATAATTGTGAAATTGATTTTGATTAATTGGTGTATGAGGAATGTAATTCATTGATTGGTTTAATGAAATTGGTTGAGGTTGTTGGAATTGGTTTTGTTGATGTTGATGAATTGGGATATTATTTTGGACAACAGTTGGAGAAACACAAGATGGCGGTTGGAATTGAAATTGAGTTTGTGATTGCGTTTGTGTTTGTGTTTGTGTTTGTGTTTGTGTTTGTGTTTGCGATTGTAATTGTGATTGTGATTGTGATTGTAATTGATGTTGTGGTTGAGGTTGTAGTTGAGGTAGGAGTAGTTGTTGAATTTGAAGTTGTGATTCAGATTTTGATTTTTGTTGTTTTTTTTGTTTTTCATTTTTATTTATATCCGAAAATGATCTCTTTTTATCTTTTTTTTCTGGTTCTTTTTTTTCTTTTTTTACTTTTGGGAAATGAGAAGTTGCATTAATGAATGCTGAATTGGTTGTATTAATTTTCCCAGATTTATTATTTGGAATACTTGAACAACTATGTCTTAATAGATTGGATGAGTTGGAAATGTTTGAAATATTTACACCAGAAGGATCACCACTAGTAGAAAAGTCATTTGGAATACATGTAGTGGATTGGTTTAAGTTCACACGGGCCTCAGATGTTTCTGGATCTTTTTGTTTTTTTGGAGATGTTGTGAAAGAAAATGAATCATCAGGATTTTGTAACAATATACTAACTAATTGATCTAATAAAATTCCTTTAACACGAGATTTTGGGACAAAATGTCTCTTTTTAATCTCATCCTGAATTTCTTTAATTTTGAAGCTTTGAATATTTTTTCCACCAATAAAGTAATGATATTCAAGATTATCATTTTCAGAAATCTGGTGTTCAATTATTGATTCATTATTTGAAATTGTTGTAGATTGAGGAATTGGAGTTGGAAAATTAGAATTTAAAACATTTTCATTATTTTCATTTAAATTATTATTTTTATTATTCTTTTTTTTATTTTTTTTAATATTTAAATTATTATCTACAATATTTGTTAAATTACAAATATTATTATTGTCAATATTAATAGTAGTAGTATTATTATTATTATTATTATTATTATTATTATTATTATTATTATTATTATTATTATTATTATTATTATTATTATTATTATTATTATTATTATTATTATTATTATTATTATCACCACCATTTTTTTCATTATTATTTAAATTATTAATACTTTCATTATTTAAATTATCATTAATATTATTATTATTACTATTATTTTTATCATCCTTTATTTCTTTTGAACAGGTATTAATTTCTGAATTATTACTATTATTGTCTATTTCCATTAAATTTTCATTATTATCATTACTATTATTATTATCAATATTATTATTATTATTGTTATTATTATTATTATTATTATTATTATTATTATTATTATTATTACTATTATTATTATTATTATTATTAATATTATTATCACTTCCAATGTCAGGAATAATATTGTCCATTGATTTTTCAATTAGAGAATCATGGAAAACCATTTTTTTTTTTTTTATAAAAAAAAAATATTATATAATTTTGAAGGACAAAGAAAAATAATATAATTTATATTTTTATACTAATTTATATTTTATATTTTTTTGATGAATTATTGTTGAGATGTATAAATTTTTTTTTTTTTTTTTTTTGTTTTTTATTATTATTTTGAATTTTAATTTTAAATTTATTTTTTTTTTTTTTATTCACACCAAAAATAATTATAAATAGAATGAAAAAAAAGCAAGTGGTTGGTTGAAAAAAAAAAGATGTAATAACCACAGTTTTCCCACACACTTGAGATTTAACCACCATCATTCAATAGCACACACAGATGAGTTGCAGTTAAATTTAATTTTTTTTTTTTCCAAATTTTTTTTTTTTTTATTATTTTCATACAACACAATGACACCAACATATATTTTACTATTTTTATTAAAGTCAACATAATTCAACAATGAAAAAAAAAATAAAAAAATTTGATTAAAATACGATCCTCCATTTCTTTTTTTTTTTTTTTTTTTTTTTTTTTAAAATTATAATTAAAAAATTAAATTTCCAATTTTTTTTTTAAAAATTAAATCAAATTAAACAATCATTCCTTACCAATAGAAATTTAAAGATTGTTCTTTATATTTTAAATAGTTTTAAGATCAAAAAAAAAAAAAAAAAAAAAAAATTAAATTGTATATTTAAATAAATAAATAAATAAATAAAATAGAATTCAAAATAAGTGTTACCTTTTTGTTTAAAATTATTTATTTTTTATTAATATTATTACTATTTTTTAAAACTATTATTATTTACAATCTTTTTTATTATTATTATTATTTATTTATTTATTTATTTATTTATTTATTTATTTATTTATTTATTTATTTATTTATTTATTATGTTAAGGAAAAGCCCATATATTTGGATCAGGAGAAGTATTAAAATGCTTTTTATAAAGTGAAAGTGTTTTTTGAAATCTATTTATAATTTGTTGTTTTGAATCTAAAAAACGGTCAGGGTCACTGTGTACCTTATATTGAATTAAATTGGTAAACTCATCATATTTAGTCGTTGATAAGATATGAGCATTCCAAAGTTCATTAATTAATGGTGACGGTTCTAATTTACTTGAATTTGTATCTTTTTCAATTACTTTTAATACAATGAATCTAACATACTCTTTACCTAAAACGTAACCAATATGTTTATTTGATTTTGGTAATCTTTCTAAAATTGGATAAAGATTATATTGATGAAGTATCTTTTTCTCTAATTCAATTGCAATTTTATTACCTTCATTATTATTATTATTACTCTTATTATTATTATTATTATTATTATTATTATTATTATTATTATCCTCATCATTATTTTCATTTATAATATTATTTAAATTTAATTTTTTAAGTGGTCGCTTTTCATTAATATGTAATGATGATGATGATGATGCTAATTCATCCTCTGATGAAGGAAATTGGTAGCTTTCATTTATGATTTTTCTTTTTGGGGAGGATGATGATGATGATGATGGTGATAATGATGATGATGTAGTAGTATTAGTAGTTTTTGTTTTTGTTGTTGTTCTTGTTGTTGCCGCCGTTGCTACTGGTGTATGTGTGGATGTAGATGGTGGTGTATTTGTAGTAATTTTTGAAGATGAATTGGTTTTTGTTGGAGATGATGGTTGTGGTGTTGTTGTTGTGACTGTTTGGTTATGTATATTTGATTGTGGTTGTAGTGTATCAGGTGGTGATTTTAGAGTATCAGGTGGTGATTTTAGAGTATCAGGTGGTATTTGATCGGATTTGTTGTTTTTATATCTATTATAAAAATCCTCTCTACTTTTATATTTTTTACCTTTAATTGATGCACTATGGTGTTGTATAGGTTTAGTTTTTGTAGGTGTAGTGACTTTTGTTACCATTGGTATTATTAATTTTGTATTTCTTTTTGATTGATTCTCTCTAATTTTTTGTTGTTCTTTCTCTATATCTAATATTTCAATTAACTGTGCCATAATCTGTGATTTAATTGAATTAGTTTTAATTTTTCCACCCCTATTTCTAATCTCTGCACTTTATATATATTTATAAATATATATATATTGAAAATTATTTAAAAAATAAAAAAAATAAAATGTTTGTTAGTTTATGGTGATTTAATATTAAAAAAAAAAAAATAATATATGAAAAAAACAATTAAACGCATATAAGTAATTTAAAAAAAAAAAAAAAATTAAAAAAAAGAAAATAACAATAATATAATAATAATAATATTAATAATATTTGAAAATAAAAATATGAATATATAAGTTGTAGTTATGATATTTATAAAAATAAAAATAAAAATAAAAATAAAATTTAATTAATTTACCTCAATGCAGGAACACCAAGGGATTCTAAAGGTTTTCCTTGAATAATATAACCACTGGATGGTTCCATATTTTTTTTATTTTTTTTTTTATTTTCACTTTTTTTTATATTTTTTTTTTTTTTTTTTTTTTTTTGTTTTGTTTTTTCTTTTTACAAATGTTTGTTTGGGTTTGGGAAAAGAAACAAATGTGAAAATAAGTAAAAAAAAAATAAAAAAATAAAAAAAAGTGAAAATTAAAAAAAAAAAAAAAAAAAAAAAAAAAAAAAAAAAATAAAAAATAAAAAATAAAAAATAAAAAAAATAAAAATAAAATTAAAAATAAGAATTTTAGATCTTTCTCGTGTAAAAAGAAATTTATTTTTTTTATTTTTTTTTTTTATTTTTAGTTTACACTTTTCATTGAAAAAAAAAAAATTGAAATTGATTTTCCTCAATTTAATAAAATTAAATGCAACCAAAAAAATTATGACAAATTTTAATAAAATATTTTAACATAATTTTTAATATTTTAAAAAAAGAATTAATTTTAATTTATTATTTATTATAGGAATTAACTAAATATAATAATTTGAATATCAAAAAAATTAAAATATTTTTGTTTCTTCAACTTTTTTTAAATTAAAAAATATCTAAATGGGTAATAAATTTAAAAAATATATTTAAAAAATGTACAATCCCTTAAAAGGAATTATTATTATTTTTTTTTTTTTTTTTTTTTTTTTTAAATATTTATTTTATTTTTATTATTTATTTTTTTATTTATTTTTATTTTTGAGAGTTTGGTTTGGTTTTGGTTTTGTTTTGGTGTGTTTATTTGTGTTTAATGTTTAAAGTTTGTATTTATATGATTATTTTTTTTTTTTTTTATTAATACTATAATTACTATTACTTTTTAATAAATTATCTGTGTGTTTTTGATTTTGTGTTGTATTTGTATGATTTTTTTTTTTTTTTATATATATATATCCTATTGATTAATCTGTTTGTTTATTACTATCATTAATAATATTTGAAACCATCACAATAATTGTGTCTCCTTCTTTCATTTTTAAATCGATTGGGTTAGAATTTTCATAGATTCTAGAGTTATTATAAAGAAAACGCAAACTACCATCGTAGGAGCCAGGTTCCTCACCGTCCTGTTGTTCAGATTCCTCTTGATACAATTTCATTAATATACCTAAAGGTGCTGATCTTTTAATTTTAAAAAATTTTTGTAAACTACTTTCAATACATCTTACTGTTATTATTTCGTTCACATTCACATTGTTATTATTATTATTATTATCATATTCACCATCGTTTTCACCATCTTCATTATCATCATTCATATGATTATTACTATTACTATTACTATTACTACTATTTCTATTATTTTCATCAACTCCATTCATTAAAAGTTTTTCAATTCCATTACCACTACTATTACCATTTATAAAATCCTTTCTTTTACCATTAATAAGATATGGACCATTGTTGTTGTTGTTGTTATTTTTTACATAATCATCTTCATATTCTTCTTCGTCATCTATATTTTTTACATATTCTTCATCTTCAATTCTATTTAAAAGTTGATTAAAATGATTTCCATTACCATTATTATTATTTCCATTTGAATATAAAGGTGTATTAATCTTTGGTAAAAGATTACTACTACTATTGTTATTATTATTATTATTATTATTATTATTATTATTAATAATACTTTGAGTGTTAAATAAATTATTTGAAGAAAAGGATTTTTGAGGTTGTTGTTGTTGTGGTTGATTTGAAGAGGAAGGTGAAGCTAAATTTAATTTTTGTTGAGAATTTGAAGGTGATAGTTGTGGAAGTGTTGGTTTTATAATATGTGGTGATTGTTTTTGTTGTTGATGTTGTTGTTGATGTTGATTATTATAATAAAATGAATCTGGACTATTCTTTGTACTACTACTACCACTTACATTACCACTAACATTACCATTACCATTACCATTATTATATCTATCTCTCTCCATTTGGTCCTTTTCACTATTGTCTACACTATAATTTGATGATAAAGAATTTGATGACGTTGATGATGTTAATTTTGATTGATTACCATTATTGTAATGCCCATTACTATTACCATTACCATTACCATTAAAATTTGATTTATTATTATTATTATTATAATTTCTATTATTATTTTGATTATTTTGATTATTTTGAAAAGTAGTAGTA
>NC_007087.3:1051569-1069069 GCF_000004695.1 Dictyostelium discoideum AX4
TTGTTTGAGAAGATTTTATTAAAGTTTTCAACAACGACTTGAACTCTCTTTGTGATTATTGCTTGAATTTTAAGAAAAGAAAAGAAAGAAATTGCCATGAGAAGAATTGAAATTGGGAGGATAATGACATAGACAAAAACAAAAGGAATAAAGATGAAAAAGAATAAAATAGTTGAAAGGACGAATGCAACTAAAAGAGTTTTACGTAATCCATTCTTATAGTTTATAGCATCATTAATATCTCTAATTACATAACTAAAGTCTGCTGGTGCGAGTGAACTACTTAATTCGATTGGGAAATTATCAAAGAATCCTGAATAAAATGTACCTTGTAAACGATATTTTGCAGTTTGACAAACCAATGGTGTAACAATATTTGGTGGTGCAATTTGATAAGATTCATATTGTTGTGGTGGTTGTTGATATTGGTATGGTTGTATTAATGGTGCTTTTTTATTCATTCTTTTTTTATTTATTTCTATATTATCTTTCACTAAATAAATTATTATTTATTTTATTATTTTTTGAATTTTTTTTTTTTTTTTTTTTTTCACACAAAAGTTTAATAAAGCAATTTTTAATTAAAAAAAAAAAAAAAAAAAAAAAAAAAAAAAAAAAAATCTCAGTTTTTCGAGTGGAAAAAAAAAAATAAAAAAATAAAAAACAATTGTTTTTGAAAATAAAAATAATATTTTAACCTAAAAAAATGAAAAAAAAAATAAATCTTTTTTTTTTATGTTTTTTACAATCAACAAATTTTTTAATGTTAAAAAAAAAAAAATAAAAAAAAAATAAAATTTTAAAATAAATATCTATGTTCAGAAATTAAAAAAAAAAAAAAAAAAAAAAAAAAAATATGGATAAAATTTAAAAATATCAAAAAATGAATAAAATAAATAAATATTTCTTAAATTAAATACCAAAAAAAAAAAAAAAAAAAAAAAAACAAATATTAAAAAAAGAAAAACCCTAAAATTTGAAAAATGATAACAAAAAATAAAAAAGTTTTATTAATTGAAATAATAAAGAATTAAAGTTAAACAAAATATAATTTGGTTTAAACCTTTGATAATAATGGTGAAGAATCAGCAGTTTTTGAAGTTTCAGCATATTGTGATTGTTGTGGATTTTGTTGGTAAAAGGATTGTTGAATTGGTTGAATATTATATAAAACTGGTTGAATGGCAAGAGAAGCTGGGTAAATGATTTTAACTTTTGTTCTGAATATTGATTTTTTAGAAAATTCAATGGAAACTCTACGAGTTGCAAAAACATTATTAAAATTAATTAAAGTCTTTTCAATTTTTTCTGAAATTCTTTTTAAGAAATAATGAATTCCAATTAATGAAATTGTAATCAATGAAACTGAAATTGGAAAAATTACAACAAATGCCATTGGACTAAAGAATAAACAAACTGTGGACAACATCAACAAGCCAATGAATGATTGAACTGGAAATTTCTTGGATTTTACTGAACTATTAATTTCTTTTACAATGGCATTATAATCTTGTGGTGCCATAACATTGGTTAATTCATATGGGAATGTTTCTGAATAACCTTTCAAAAGTGAACCTTTTAATGTTGTTTTTGAAAATTGATTAACAATATACTTTTCTTGAGTAATTTCATTAACTGGAATTAATAAAGGTTGTGGAGATAATTGTGGATAATTTGAGGCCATTTTATAATATTAATAATAATAATGATAATAATTATTTATTTATTTTTTATTTTTTTTTTATATATATTTATTTGAAAGAATTGTTTTTTTTATGTTTAAGAATTTTTTTTTTTTTTATTTAAATAGGAGCAGATTATATCCATTTTTTTTTTTTTTTTTTTTTTTTTTTTCCTTAGTTAATGTTTGCTGTTCAACCTTACTCAGCAAATTATACATTACATATATTTTTTTTTTTTTCCTTAATTAAACAATATTTGCTGTTTAATCCTACTCAGCATATTGTACATCACATAAATGTTCTTCCGAAAAGTATCTTAAACACGAAAGAAAAAGTTTTTTACTTTTTGGAAAAACTCATTTTTTCAAGTTTTTTTTTTTTTTAATGGTCCAATAATTTTTATTTTTGTTTTTTTTTAAAAAATAATGAAACGTTTTTTTTTTTTTTTTTTTTTGACACATCAGATAAACAACGGTGGTCATTTTGAATTCTTCTTCAACATTTTCCTTTTACAATAAATAATTTAGTATTACATTTTTTTTTTTTTTTTTTTTTTAACTAATTAATTAATTAAAAATAATTATTTTAAATTATCTATGAAGGAAACCACAAATTGGAATACCATTTTCCCATGAAATTCTACCTTGGCATTGGTTACATTTATCGCCAAAGAATTCACTTCTACATAAGCATTCATTATTTAAACATAAAAAGTAAGGAGAGTTACCACATTGCCAATCAGCTTGACAAACTGAAGGACGACCATTATCAGTGTTTTTAACACATGTTGGATTACCATTTTCCCATTGAACTGTACCATTAACACATTGATTACAATAAATTCCAGAGAAACCTGGTGCACATTCACAAACACCTAATGATTTATCAGAGTATGAATCATAAAGTGTTGATGAAACTAAATTTTCAACATCGATTTTCTTAATTTTACCATTTGTTGTAATATAATAAATTGTTTTTTCATTATTTACAAATTCAAATGATTCGACAGATTCATTTGTTAATAAGAATCTTTGATCAGTACCTGGGACATTCATTTGAGTGATACCACTTTTACTAGAGTAATAAATTTTATTTTTAAAAATATGGAAACCAGTAACCCATTCATTATTTAATTGATAAAGGTTAAAAAATTGTCTTGGACATAAAACACAATCTGCTGAGCCCATTGAAAAGGTTGAATATTTCACACCGGTATCATTAACTTTATTTTGGACATAGATAATGGTATTGTTAAAATTACCACCAGTATATGCACTTGATAGAGCAAAACATTGAGTTGAATTTTGAATAATCTTTGAATTACTACTATTACTACCAAATAGGTCATCTTGAGTTTTAACAATCTTTTGGAAAATTTTTAAATCAAAATCACAAGTATAGGTCAACTGGTTGACTTCATCAAAATAAGCCCCTAATTTATATCCACGTGGATACCATAGCGGAGTTAATTTAATATTGCTTTTTTCATCATAAATACCAATAACAAATGATAAACGTTCTCCACCTTGAGTTAGGAAAGTTTTGGACTTTGGTAAATATTTAAAGAGTTGGAAAGTATTTCTAAAGGCACTACCTTGGGTAACATCTGATTTAATAGTGAATTCAGTTTTTAAAATTCCAACTCCATTCATTGGTACTGATGCAATTGTAACATTACCATATTGAACTCCTGATGCATTAAATTTACCCATAATAAATACTTTTCCTTGTTCTGGATCTACACCAATTCCTTCAAATAAATCAAATTTATTTTTACAAATTGAAAATGGAACATTACCACATTCATAACTTTGAGAGCATGTTACAGAGGAACTTTCAACAATTTTGCATAAAATATTAATATTAATAATTATTAATAAAATTTTTAATAATTTCATTTTTTTATTTATTTTTTTTTATTTGTAATTTTTTTTAATGTAAATTTATTATATATTTTTTTTGTTTATTTGAATTTTTATGTTATTTTATAATTTTTTGTTTTTTGATTTTTGTATTTTGTTTTTTGATTTTGATTTTATAGTTTAAATATTTGGATTTTATTTTTTTATTTTTTTTTTTTATTGTTTATTTTTAATTATTATTTTTTTTTTTATTGTTTTTTTATTTTAATAATTAATAATCTATTTTTGAAAATGTTATCAAAGAATAATTTAATTTTTCATAAAATAAAAAAAAATCTTTTTCTAATTTCTTTCAACACATGTGACATGAATGTGCTGGTGTTTTTAAACCCTAATTTTTTTTTAAAAAAAAATCACGTATCATTAAATTTTAAATCTGGGGGTATGATGAATTGGTCGTGTGTTTGTAAAATAGAAAAAAAAAAATAAAAAAAAAAAAAAAAAGAAAAAAATTAATAATATACGTATTCTTTTTTTTTTTGAAACAAATGAAAATAAGAAGAAAAAAAAAAAAAACAATAAAAAAAATAATAATTTTTTTTTTTTATTATTTATTTGTACAAATAATGTATAAATATAAATATATTTTTTTTTTATATATTCACCCATCTTTATATACATCATCTTCTTAAAAAAGTAATAAAGGTTAATTTAAAAATAAAATTCCTACCCCCATCCCCACCCCCATCAATGAGTGTTTTTTTTTATTTATTTTTTATTTTTTCTAGGTGAGTTTATTTTTAAAATTATTTGGTGTATTGTTGCATTATATATAATGTGATAATAACAACCGTTTTTCTATTTTTTTATTTTTTATTATTTTTGTATTTTTTTGTTTCAAAAAATATGGTTGAGGGGTATGTTCTTTATTAAAAGATTAAGAATTGAAAGTGACAATTTAAAATTTTAAATTCCTTGAACATTGTGGGAGAAAGTGGGGTTGTTTAAAAATAAGATATTGTGAATAATTTTATGTTGTCTACATTTTGTGCTGTGTTTAAATTAAGATTTAAGAAATTACATAAATATCCAAAAGATCTTCAATCCTAAAAATAAAAAATTGAACAACAATAACAATATTTATATTTACAAATCTTTTTTATTTTTTTTTAAAAATAAAAATAAAAATAGATTAATGAGTTTTTTTTAATATTTGTTTTTTTTATTTTTTTTATTGTTATTTTAAATGTGAGTTAATTAGCAATTTTATTATTGTGATGATTTGGAATAATTTTTTTTTTTTTTTTTTTTTACTGTTTTATTTTTTTTATTATTATTTTATTATTTTTTTTTTTTTTATATATCTACTGTTATTTTTATTTTTATTATTATTTTTATTGATTTTATTATTAAATTGTTGTTATTTTTATTTCTGATAATTTTAGCTTTTAATCGACATCATCATAAGATGTATCGACATCTTTAATTGATTTTGATTCTTCACCGTCGGAAGAGGTTGAGGATTCTTCATTATTTTCATTATTTTCTTGGATATCTTTTAATTCTGAAATTTCCTCATTTTCTTTTTCAATGGTTTGATTTTGTTTTTCCAAATTTTCATCCTCTTCTTTTTCTTCAGTTTTATTAACATTTTCTTCTTCTTTTTCTACTTTGTTCTCTTGATTTTGTTGTTCTTCTTGAGTTGAGTTCATTAAATTTGGTTTTACTAAATTTTCAATCTCTGTAAAATTCTTTTCCATTACTTCTTCTTTTTTATCAGATTCAGATTCGATTGATTTTTTGATTTCTTGTTTATTGGAATCGAGTTGGATTGATTGATCATTATCATTTTCAGAGATAGTTTCTGTGGTATTTTCTTGAACAACAATTGATGAGGTTGTATTATTATCATCATTATTATCAATGTTTTCTTTAGTTTGTTCCTCAGATAATTTTTCTTCAACTTTACAAGGAATAAAGTCTGGTTTAACTAGTTCTTCAATCTTTGAAAATTTATCCTCCATTTCATTTTCTCTTTTATCAGACTCAGATTCAATAGATTGTTGTTGTTGTTTAATTCTTTTCTCTTCTTCTTTTTCTTCTTCTTTATTTTCTTCTTTATTTTCTTCTTTATTTTCTTCTTTATTTTCTTCTTTATTTTCTTCGACTTTTATTTCACTTTGATTATTTGTGTCTTCAGTGATAACTTTTTCATCTTCACTATCTTCTTTATTTTCTTCTATTTTATCGGTTTTATCTTCAACAATATCAACTTTTTCTTCTTTAGTGGTAGATTCAGAAGTTGGTTTTGATGGTGATGGTGATGATGATGGTTGGTCTTTATTTTCATTATTTGATGAGGATGATTTTGATAAATCACCAAATGTTTTAATAGTTGCAGTTGAGCCGAAAATTGGTGCTGGTGATGATGATGAGAATTGAGAGGTAGTTGAACCTCCAAATACTGGTGTTGGAGAAGTTGAGGTTGGATTGATTGTTAATGGATTAACTTGAGATTGTCCAAATGATGGAATTGTTGTTGAACCGAATGAGCTTCCAAATGCACTTCCAAATGGAGACGATGATGAATTACTAGAAACTGGTCCAAATGCTGAAATACCACCACCACTTGGTTGAGAACTAAATGATCCAAAGATTGATGAAGCTTGAATAGTTGGTGTTGGTAATGAAAATGATGGTGGTGCAAATGATGATGGTGCAAACAATGGCTTTTGGGGAGTAAGTGTTGATGCAGTTGTAGTACTAGTTGTAGTAGTAGAAGTAGTAGTTGACGATGAATCTTTTTCGATTGTTTCATCATCATCATCATCATCACCATCATCTTTTTCATATTCGATCTCTTCCTCTACTTTAACAGTTTGGTCAAAGATTGGTAAACCACTTAATGACATACATCTAACTGGATCCATTGACAATAATGAAAGATTTGGTTCTTCTTGTTCTTTTTCTTTTTCTTCTTCTTCATCTTGGATTTCTTTACTAGCTTTTTCATTTTCTTTGGTTTCTTGGTCAATGTTGTTGTCACTGTTGCCATTATCTTCTTTGGTTTCTTGATCTTTTTCATCTTTATTGGTTGAAAAAAAGTTTGGTTTTATAGTTTCTTCAATTCTTGAAAATTCTTTTTCCATTTCATCTTCTTTTTTATCAGATTCAGATTCAATTGATTGTTTAGTTTCTTCTTTTTCTTTTTCTTGGTCTGATTCAACAGTTTCTTCTTCTTTCTTTTCATCTTCATTTTTCTTTTCATTTTCATCTTTCTTTTCATTATCAATATGTTTTTCTGGTTCTGTTTCATTCTCTTTTTCATCTTCTTTTTTATCAGTTTCAATTGGTTGTTTAGTTTCTTCTAAAGTTTCTTCTTTTTCTTTTTCTTTGTCTGATTGAACAATTTCTTCTAATGTTTCTTCTTTTTCATCTTCTTTTTTATCAGATTCAATTGATTGTTTAGTTTCTTCTAATGTTTCTTCTTTTTCTTTTTCATTGTCTGATTCTATTTCATTCTCATTTTCATCTTTTTCATCTTTTAACTCATCACCCTTTTCTTCCTCATCTTCTTTGGTTGAAAAAAAGTTTGGTTTTATAGTTTCTTCAATTCTTGAAAATACTTTTTCCATTTCATCTTCTTTTTTATCAGATTCAGATTCAATTGATTGTTTGATTTCTTCTAAAGTTTCTTCTTTTTCCTTTTCTTTGTCTGATTGAACAATTTCTTCTAATTTTTCTTCTTTTTCATCTTCTTTTTTATCAGATTCAATTGATTGTTTGGTTTCTTCTAAAGTTTCTTCTTTTTCCTTTTCTTTGTCTGATTCAACAATTTCTTCTAACTTTTCTTCTTTTTCATCTTCTTTTTTATCAGATTCAATTGATTGTTTAGTTTCTTCCAAAGTTTCTTCTTTTTCTTTTTCTTTGTCTGATTGAACAATTTCTTCTAATTTTTCTTCTTTTTTCTCTTCTTTTTTATCAGATTCAATTGATTGTTTAGTTTCTTCTAATGTTTCTTCTTTTTCTTTTTCTTTGTCTGATTCGACAGTTTCTTCTTTCTTTTCATTTTCATCTTTCTTTTCATTTTCATCTTTTAATTCATCTTTTTCATCTTTTAACTCATCTTTTTCTTGGTTTTTATCCTCAACACTTTCTTTTTCTTTGTTAATAGATTCAAAAGTTGGATTTGATGGTGATGGTGATGGTTTTGAAGGTGATGATGAAGTTTGGTCTTTATTTTCATTATTTGATAAGGATGGTTTCGATAAATCGCCAAATGTTTTAATAGTTGCAGTTGAACCAAAAATTGGTGCTGGTGATGATGATGAGAATTGAGAAGTAGTTGAACCTCCAAATACGGCTGTTGGAGAAGTTGAGGTTGGATTGATTGTTAATGGGTTAACTTGAGATTGTCCAAATGATGGTATTGATGCTGAACCGAAACCACTTCCAAATGGAGATGATGAATTACTAGAAACTGGTCCAAATGCTGAAATACCACCACCACTTGGTTGAGAACTAAATGATCCAAAGATTGATGATGTTGGTGTTGATGTATTTTCAGGTTTTGGAGGAGCAAATGATGGAGGAGCAAATGATGATGGAGCAAATGATGATGGAGCAAATGATGGAGGAGCAAATGATGGAGGAGCAAATGATGATGGAGCAAATGATGATGGAGCAAATGATGGAGGAGCAAATGATGGGGGAGTAAATGAAGATGATAACAATGTAACTTTTGGTTGTTGTTGTTGTTCTTCTTCTTCTTCTGATCCTGATTCTAATTCTTCATGTGATTCTGAATCTGAATTTTGATCATCATTATCTTGAATTGTATTTGACATTTCTTTAAGCGACATTGGGTCATCAGATTTGGTTTCAGTTGACTTAGTTCCAAATAATGATTGCGATGGTTGGATGGTTGTTGAATTGCCACCAAATAGTGATGAAGAATTGTTATTACCACTGCCAAATAAGTTTGATGGATTACTATTGTTATTGTTACCGAATAAAGTTGGTGCGTTGAAAGTAATAGTATTACTGCCGCCACCACCAAATAATTTAGAAGAGTCAACAGCAGTTGAAGTTGTTGGTGGTGCATTGCCACCAAATGCAGTTGGAGCAAATATTGATGATGGTTTAGTATTTGATTCAGAAGCTGGTGATTCAAATTTGACATTCTTTGGTAATGGGACCATACAAACGGAGCAGCTTTTTTCTTTTTCTGAATTTTCAGTTTCACAACATAAACATTTCCAAATTAATTTACCTGATGGAGTTGATGTTGATGATGGAGCAGTTTCTTCAACTTTAGATTCAATTTTGGATTCAGCTTTAACTTCAGTTTTAATTTCAGTTTGTTTAGTTCCAAATAATGGTGTTGATGTACTATTACCACTGCCAAATAAGTTTGATGTATTATTGTTACCAAAAAGATTTGGTGCATTGAAAGTATTACCGCCGCCACCACCGAATAGTTTTGAAGATTCAACAGCGGTTGAAGTTGGTGGTGCATTACCACCAAATGCAGTTGGAGCGAATAGTGATGATGGTTTAGTATTTGATTCAGAAGCTGGTGATTCAAATTTGACATTCTTTGGTAATGGGACCATACAAACGGAGCAGCTTTTTTCTTTTTCTGAATTTTCAGTTTCACAACATAAACATTTCCAAATTAATTTACCTGATGGGGTTGATGTTGATGATGGAGCAGTTTCTTCAACATTAGATTCAGTTTTGGATTCAGCTTTAACTTCAGCTTTAGTTTCAGTTGGTTTAGTTCCAAATAATGGTGTTGATGTACTATTTCCACTGCCAAATAAGTTTGATGTATTATTGTTATTGTTACCAAAAATATTTGGTGCATTGAAAGTAATAGTATTACTGCCGCCACCACCACCACCGAATAATTTTGAAGAGTCAACAGCGGTTGAAGTTGGTGGTGCATTACCACCAAATGCAGTTGGAGCGAATAATGATGATTTGGTATTTGATTCAGAAGCTGGTGATTCAAATTTGACATTCTTTGGAACTGGAACCATACAAACGGAGCAGCTTTTTTCTTTTTCTGAATTTTCAGTTTCACAACATAAACATTTCCAAATTAATTTACCTGATGGGGTTGATGTTGATGGTGATGGAGTAGATTCATTAGCCTTCTTTTCGGATTCCTCAGCCTTCTTTTCAGATTCCTGAATTTTAACATCAGATTTATTTCCAAATAATGGAGGAGGATTGGTTGTTGAATTACCACCAAATAGTGATGAAGAATTGTTATTACCATTTCCAAATAAGTTTGATGGATTATTATTGTTACCGAATATATTTGGTGCATTGAAAGTAATACCATTACCGCCACCGCCACCGAATAGCCTTGAAGATTCAACAGCAGTTGAAGTAGTTGGTGGTGCATTGCCACCAAATGCAGTTGGAGCGAATAATGATGATTTGGTATTTGATTCAGAAGCTGGTGATTCAAATTTGACATTCTTTGGAACTGGAACCATACAAACTGAACAACTCTTTTCCTTTTCTGAATTTTCAGTTTCACAACATAAACATTTCCAAATTAATTTACCTGATGTGGTTGATGGTGATGGAGTAGATGCTTCAGCCTTCTTTTCTGATTCCTCAGTTTTGACATCAGATTTATTTCCAAATAATGGAGGAGGATTGGTTGTTGAATTACCACCAAATAGTGATGAAGAATTGTTATTACCACTGCCAAATAAGTTTGATGGATTACTATTGTTACCGAATATATTTGGTGCATTGAAAGTAATACCACCGCCGCCAAATAATTTTGAAGATTCAACAGCAGTTGAAGTTGTTGGTGGTGCATTGCCACCAAATGCAGTTGGAGCAAATAATGATGATGGTTTATTATTTGATTCAGAAGCTGGTGATTCAAATTTAACATTCTTTGGTAATGGAACCATACAAACGGAGCAACTTGTTTCCTTTTCTAAATTTTCAGTTTCACAACATAAACATTTCCAAATTAATTTACCTAATGGGGTTGAAGTTTGTGTAACATTACTACCAAATGCAGTTGGAGCGATTAATGATGGTTTAGTATTTGATTCAGAAGCTGGTGATTCAAATTTAACATTCTTTGGAACTGGAACCATACAAACTGAGCAACTTTTTTCTTTTTCTGAATTTTCATTTTCACAACACAAGCATTTCCAAATTAATTTACTTGGTGTTGTTGATGATGCAGATTCTTCAGTCTTCTTTACAGATTCTTCAGTCTTCTTTGTAAGTTCATCGGATTTCTTGACACCAAAAATACTTGTTGAGGATGGAGTTGATGTCGAACCCATTACCCCATTTGATTGACCAAAAATGCTGGATGAATTTTGGCCAAAAACACCTGTACCCGTGGAAGTTTGACCAAAAACACTGGATGAATTTTGGCCAAAAACACCTGTTCCACTTGATGGTGTAGTAGTTTGACCAAAAACACTGGATGAATTTTGGCCAAAAACACTTGAACCAGTTGATGGTTTTGTTGTAGTTTGACCGAAAACACTTGAACTATTTGATGATGCTGAACCAAAAACGGTTGGTTTAGAACCGAAAACACTACTACTAGTTGGTGGTTGACCAAAGATACTAGAGGAGGGCGTAGGTGTAGAAGTGGTTGGAGTTGTAGTTTGTGCTGGATTTGAAGTTGTTGAAGACGTGCCAAATAAAAATGTTGGTTTTGGTTTATTTGGATCCTCCTTATAGTCTTCCTCTTCCTCTTCCTCTTCGTCTTCATCCTCTTCATCTTCTTCATAATCTTCATCCTCTTCTTCATAATCGTCTTCATCATATTCTTCATTTGCTTGGTCATCATCTTGATTTTCATCTTCTTCTTGGCTCTCATATTCTTCATCTTGATCATCGTCACTTAAATTTTTGGATGATTGTGATGTTTGTTGTTTTTGTTGTTGTGGTTTTATAATATCCTTTTGAGTATTATTATTATTATTTTTTTTAGAAATTTTATCCTTTAAGGTTTGTAATCTATTTTTAGAATCTTTCTTATGAGAGACTTCATTCTTCTTTCTTTGAAGAGAACTATTGGATTTAGTGGTTTTTCCTTTTTCTTCTTCAGAGTCTTCTTCAGAATCTTGTTCATCAGAATCTTCATCAGAATCTTCATCACTTGACCCATCTTTCTTTGAAAGCAAAGAACTATTTAAAATGGATGATGAATTACCAAATAATGAAATACCTGTTGCTGTATTTGATGTTTTTGTTAAACCAAATAAACCAGTTGTAGTTGTTGTTGCGCCAAATAGTGTATTTGATGTTGTAGTCTCAACTGGTTTGTTTGTATCTGATGTAGTGATTGGTTTATTTTCTGAGATTGATGGTGGTGATGTTGCAGTAGTAGTTGTTGTAGTTTCAACTGGTTTGTTTGTATCTGATGTAGTGGTTGATTTATTTTCTGAGATTGATGGTGGTGAAGTTGCTGTAGTAATTGTTGTAGTTTCAACTGGTTTAAAATCTTTTGTACCACCAAATAATGAACCTAAATTTGAAGTTGGTGATGAAATTGATCCAAATGTTTGACTTGATGGAGTACCAAAAATTGAGCTTGATGAGGATGTATTACCAAACATAGATGAGGCATTAACTGATGCATTTGCAAATATTGAACTCATTGACGATGATGATGATGTAGCATTTGATGTTGTTGGTGTAATTGTTGCTGGTTTGGTTGGAGTATTGGATTTGGTTGGTAATGGTGGTGGTGGTGGTGGAGAAACAGAGGTTGTTGATTCTTCTGTTTTAATTGTTTTATCTGCTAAAGTAGGAGTGGATATTGATTGTGGTAAAGAAACAGAGGTTGGTGTTTTTGTACCAAACAAGCCAGTTGTTAATGTTGAACCAAATATATTTGGAGTGGTTGTAGCTGTTGTACTGAATGGTGTGGCTGGAGTGGTGGTGGTTGATGGGGTGGAAGTAGCTGTTGTACTGAATGGTGTGGCTGGAGTAGCGGTGGTTGATGGGGTGGAGGAAGCAGTTGTACCAAATAATGATGAGGTTGGAGCAGAAGTACCAAATAATGGTGCAGTTGAAGTAGAGGTTGAAGTAGGAGTTGTACCAAATATACTGGATGGTGATGTATTTGTTTTTCCAAATAAACTTGTTGGTGATGTGGTGGTGGTGGTGGTAGTAACTCCAAATAATGATGGTGGTGAAGTTGAAGTTGTTGGTAATGGAACAACAGGATTTACTAATAAAGAATTTGGAGTAGTAGTACCAAAGAAAGCACTATTAGTTTGAATTGGAGAAGTTGTAGTTGTTGGAACAACTGTTGGTTTAGTGATTACAGTTCCTTCCGGAGGGACATAATCTAAACTTCTCAACGGTTTATTGAATTCTTGTGGACAAACCAATGCTTTTCTTTTATTTGATAATGTTTTCAATAATTCTGCTCTTTCTTTTCTTCTTTGTAAAAATACATCTTTAAATGAATTTATATCAACTTCTTCCTCTTCTTCCTCTTCCTCTACAACATTGAATTTTGGTAAATCTGATTTATTTTGTTGAGATTGTTGAATTTGCTTATTATTATTATTATTATTATTATTTGATTTGTTTGGTGAATTTGAAAGCATAGAAACCTTTAATGGTGTACTGGTAGATGGTAATGATAATCTTCCACGCTGTGGTGTACTACTAATAAGACTATTATTATTATTATTGTTATTATTATTATAATTATTACCATAAATTGAAGAAAATGGTACAACTGTTGTTGGTTTAGTAGGTGTTGTGTATAAAGAAGATGATGAAGGTGTGGAAGGTACATCATAAAAATTATATTGATCTTTTAATTTTGTAATAATTTCTAAAGAAGCATCAATATCATTTAAATATTCATCATGATCTACTTGATAGTAATCCAAATCATTTGCATTGAAATCTTGACATTTATTCCAAACTTGGTTCATTAAAGTGATTAAAGATTGAATGACTGGTCTTGTATAAGCAGGATTTGATTTATTATTATAAATGATATCTCTACAAAGATAAATGGTTTCAACATAAGCAATTGGTGTATCAACTTTAAGTAAATATTGTAATGCTCCTTTTAAATTTTGTTTATCTTTATAAAGATCTGATAAACAATGATTACAAGTATTTTCAATATTTTTTAAAAAGTTTTTATCTTGAATTATTTGATTATTATTATTATTATTATTATTAATATCATTATTATTGTTATTATCTTGTTGTTGTTGTTGTCTTTGTTGATTTAAATAAGTTATATGACGTAAAGTTATAAGATAATAAGTTGCTTGAATTTTTGAAATGTCAATATCAGTTTGTGATAAATCGACTTCGTTTTGATAATGTTGAGTGATCATTGGTAAATCTTTGGCAATCTTATAACAAGTTAAAGGATGAAGATGATCACCATTCTTTAATATACCATTTAACAACTCTGATAAGGTTGTAATTGAAAATATCTCTGTTGAATTAATTTTTGATGATGGTTTTAAATTTGAATAATAAATCATTGAATTCCAAATTTTCCATGGTAATGAGTTTCTTAAAAATGGTACATTCAATGTTGAATCTAAATAAACTTCTAAACTTGATAATTGATAACTTTGTTGTTGTTGTTGTTGTTGTTGTTGTTTTTGTTGTTGTTGATAATCTTGCTGATAATCGGTTTCAAATATTAAATTAATACAATAAACTATAATATGTAATAAAGTAATATGTGAAGAAGAGGAAGTAGTAGTAGTAGTAGTTGATGATGATGATTTTGAAGAAAGTTGTTGTAATTCAAAATTAATTCTATTAATAAATTTATTAAAAATTTTATCTAACCAACAAATTAAAGTTGTATAACTTGAAGTTTTATTGATATGCCATAAACTAAAACTAATAAAACGTTGAAACTCTAATGGATTATTTAAAAGATATTGGAAATCATTCTTTTCAATTGATTCAATGAAAAGTGTATCCAATTGATCAGTATCATTTGGTGATGAAACTGAATTAAACTTTGAAACTAAATAATCCAAATATTTATACATACCACTATCACCAATATTGAGATTCATATTGATATTGTTATTTAATGATGCATAGAAATTAAGTTTTAAATCAATTTCATTACCATCACCAATGATTCTATTAATTGAATAAAATAATTGTCTTGATACTTCAGATGATAATTTAACTATTGGTTCAAGCATATTTGATGATGACGATTTGGTGATATCCTTTTGTAAAGATTTTAAGTAACTTTTGAAAGGTGGATTTTGTCTATTCTTTATATTACTAATTGAAGTGGTGATATTACTAATATTTGAATATTCATAATCAATTAAAATACCTTTATAAAAGAAATATCTTTCATTAAATTCTTCTAATGATGGTGATAATGTAATTGGCTCTTTATAAAGTGATACTAATTCTCTAATTTTCTTTACTTGTTTTTTAAATTCTTTTAATTGTCTTGTTAATTTTTGATTAAAATTATTATTACCATAATAATCACCAATATCATCAATATCATCAATACTACCACTGCTATTACTACTAACCAAATTATTATGAATTGTTGCTCTAATAATATAATCTAAAATTTCAGTTTTTAATGTAATTAAATTTAAATAACTCATTGAATCATTTAATAACATTGTATTTGCTTGAATTTCTTCAACACTTTCTTTAATTGCTTTAATTGCTACATTATCAATTTGTTTGATTATAAAATTTAAATATTTTAAATCTCTTTGATATTTAATTTTACTATCTTTAATTGATTTAAAGAATCTAATAATAATAATAATAATAATAATAATAATAATAATAATAATAATAATAATAATAATAATAATAATAATAATAATAATAATAATAATAATAATAATAATAATAATAATAATAATAATAATAATAATAATAATAACTTGGTTAATATATATATATATATATATATATATAAATATTTAAGGAAAGGAAAGAAAGATAAAACTTACTCATAATATTTTTTATTTATTGATAAAAGATTAATATTTTTTAATAAGAAATTTAAGTTATCTGGATATGATTTGATAGCAGATTGTAATGATTGTTCTGCAAGATCGTATTGTTTTGTTATTGTTTGAAAATCAATGGTAATCTCTTTTAATTCTTTTTGACTCTCTTTTAATACTCCAGATTGTTTCAATTGATTGAAATAATCTTTACATTCATCTAATTCATTTTCATTAATTTCATTCTCTAATGATAAATAAAGTTTAGTTAATTGATATAATGCTTCATTTTTAAATAATGGTTTTTTTAATTGTCTAAATATATATTTTTTTTTTTTTTTTTTTTCAAATTTTATAAAAAAAAAAAAAAAAGGTTAGGTATTTTCTATTTGTTTGTGGAATAAAAAAAAAAAAAAGTATCTCTTTTACTTACTCTTTATATCTTTTAATTGAATTTCTAATTGGCAAAGACATTTTTTTTTTTTTTTTTTTTTTTTTTTTATTTGTTTTTTTTTCTTCAATGACAAATCGGTGTGATTGAATTCACCTTACCTCAATATAACAGGCACCAAAAAAAAAAAATAAAAAAAAAATAAAAATAAAAATGAAAAAAAAAAAATAAATGTGTAAAAAAAAAATTTTTCATTTTTTAATTTTTTTTAATTTTTTATTTTTTAAATTTTCCAAAAGGAAGTTCAATATATATTTTTTTTAATCAAATTTTATATTAATTAATAAAAAAAAAAAATTTTTTACAAATAAAAATTTTATAATATTAAATTTTTAAATACATTTTTATTTAATTTTATGTTATTTTTATTTTTTTTTTTTTTTTGGGAAAATTAAATAAAATTTTTGAAAAAAAAAAATAAAAAAAATAAGTATAATCAAGTTTATTTAGAAATCCCAATATCTAGATTATAACCTAATCATTATAATTTTTTCACAAAAAACGATTTTATAAATTTAAAAGGATTTTTTCATAATATTAAAAAAAAAAAATTGATATAAAATAATGTGGAGATGTCTCTAAAATATTTTTTTTTTTTTTTTAAAATTATTTTTTTTATTTTTTCATTTTTAAACAATTTTTTTTTTTAAATAATCTGTTATGGACATCAATTTTGGATATGGAATATGAATATTTTAGTTTAAAAACTAAACGGCCTATCAATAAGTATTTTTTCAATGTTGTACAACTTTGTGGCAGGAAAAAATTCTCAATTTGTAAAGAAATCCGGATTATCTTTCTTTATTGGGTGTATCTGCTCGTCAGGACTTTTTTTTATTTAACCAACCCCAATAAAGTGGTCTGGTGGTATTTTAACAAAAAAAAAAATAATTAATAAAATAAAATAAAATAAAAATGCACGAGTATTTTAAACCAAATAATGGACAAAAATATTGGAAAAGGGTTTTTCTGACCAATAACACTTAACCATATTTTTTTGTCATTAAAAAAAAAAAAAAAAAACTCTCTTTTTGATTGGCCAATGATTATAAAAAAAAAATACAAAAAAAAAAAAATAAAATTTAAATATCTAATTTTTATAGATTTTAATAATATATAAAAATTTTTTTTTTTTTTTTTTTTTTTTTATTTAAAAATAAAAAATAAAAAAAGAAAAAAAAAAAAAAATGCCATACCTTAATGAGAATAAACCATTTTTTTTATTCAATTATTTTTATTTTCATTTTAATCCAATATAATTTTATATATCTTTAATTTAAATGGTAAGAAAACAAATAATTGTTTTTACGAAAAAAAAAAAAAAAAAAATTTTTTTTTTTTTTTTCCTTGTTTTATTTATTATTTGCTTTTAATATTTATTTATTTTTTTTGATAAAAATAATAAAAATAATAATAATAATAATAATAATAATAATAATAATAATTTTAAAATGAAAAATTTATTTTTTATTTTTCATTTTTTACATTTCAATACAATTACACATT
>NC_007087.3:1076569-1139069 GCF_000004695.1 Dictyostelium discoideum AX4
ATTATGCTATTGACTTTAGCCGACCAGCCATTAACATATAAAATAAAGATTTCTCAATGCAATGATATGATAATTAATGTTCCGTACAACGAGTGCTTTCCAATTTATGACGATTGTGTTTTTGGTTCTGTCCTTATTTTCCAAAAATCTGATTCATCAAAGTATCAAGTTAATCTTTATCCAAATATCAATTGTGATGAGAATGGAATTATACCAAGTAAAATTCCATATAATGAAAGTGGCCTAAAAATTACCGATCCCTTAGCTTTTTACCTAATGTTTTTAATAATTATAACAATTCTTTTAATTATGATTTTATAAACAAATAAATAAATATTATAAATATTTGTTCACACTTGAAAAATTGTTTTTTAATTTTTATTTTTATTCTTTTTATGTTAACAATGCTCAAACATTTTTAAAAATAAAAAATAATAATAATAATAATACAAAGTATACCTTAATATATTAAAATAGTTTTAGTACTTTTTATTTTACCAATATTTTATTATTATACTTTAATTTATGATATGATATGAATTTATTATTATTATTATGAAAAAGTTTTGAATTATTTAAATTTTGAAATTTTAGAAGGTTGATTAGAAGTTGGTGTATCTTTTCTTTTTTTTGAAGCATTATCAGGTGATTTAATTGAAGAATTTGATTTAACTTGGAATGGAATTTTCTTTGTTTTTGGTGATTTGACAATATTTGAAGTAGAAGTTGATTTTGGTGGTGGTGATTCTTCAGCACCACCAGTTGAGAAAATGTCACTATCAAAAGTATTATTTAAAACTCTTTGTGGTGTTGTTGTTGTTGTGGTTGTTGTTTTTGGTGTTGGTGTTGATTTTGGTGGTGAATCAATTTGAACAGTTGGTGAAGTTGTAGTTGTGGTGGTGGTGGTTTGTGATGAATTTTGAGATGATGATAATGATGATGATAATGATGATGAAATTTGAGAAGAAGATGAAGAAATAATTTGAGGATTTAAATTTAAAGGTTTAAAATTTTCAATAAATTCAACGATTTTCTTTGATAACCAAGATAAACCCATTTTATTTGATAAAGCAAATACAATTGATAAAGATTTCTTTAAATGTAATAGACCACATAAATCCATACATTTTTTATAATGACCTTGTTGAGCGTAAAAATCGAATAATCTAATGATTGTTGAATCGATTTCAGCGATTTGTTTAGTGGCAACTGATTCTTCAAAAGTATTTGAAGCTATACTATAATTTAAATAACTACTTAATTGGAATTTACTCTTTACAAATTCTCTTTCATTCGAGATTGATGAAGGACCACCATTATTGGTAAGTAATGGTAATTCAATTTTTACATAATTATGAGTTTGTTGTTTAATTAAAGGGTATTCACAACAAAATATTGAATAAATATCCTTTTTACCTAAACCAATTACCCAATAGGTGTAAAGTTCTTGTGAATGTGGTTTATCGCATTTAGTGAGATCTGTGATTGGTATCCATTGTAAGAAAGTTGTAGAGGTTGAAGCTGTTGTCGGTGTGGTACTTGTCATATCTGAAACCGACTGAATCCAACCATTTGATAATTGACGAATCATACCACCAGTATCCATTGATGTTAATAAACCTTCATCAGAGAAACCAATCCAAGAAAGCTTTGAAAATGGTGACAATGGTAGGGTATCATGATAGAATTGTTTACCATTGACTAAATTAATCCACCAAACGTTCATATATTGAGTACCATTACGACCAGATATTGATTTATGATAAACGATTGCCAATTGATCGGCATGAGTATTCATTGTAACTAAATCACCTGGTAAACTAAATAAATTCAATTGAATACCACCCAAACTAAAGATACGTACAATACCATTCTCTGAGCAACTGATGATATAATTCTTTGATACTGCAACACCAGAGATACCATCCTTATCTATATAGCTCCAATCACCAGTACCATTATTCGAATCAAATGATTTAAAAGTTAATGTTGATTTTGGTTTGGTAGCATATTGTTGTTGTAACTCTAATTGTCTTTGTGATGGACCACCACTACCACTACTACCACCACCCAATGATGAACTTAATGAAGTACCATTAGCAATTGCTTCTTCTTCTTCCAACCTTTTCAACATTATCTCTTCTTGTTTCTCTTGATACTCATCCAATTCCTCTTGATTGAATTTGGTTGCAAAGATTGCACCACAACTATTTAATGATGCTATTCTTAAACATTGATTTGGATCAGGGAATACCACTTTCTTATGAAAACTAGTATCATGAAAATCGATTTCAATTGAAGAAGTTTCACCATTACCTTTTGTCTCTTCTCTCTTTATAATTTTACCCAACATATTATAAGCCAAATAATATCTCTTTGTCTTTAATCTTCTTGTCTTTGGATTATTATTTACAAATTGATAAGTTGAACCAATTTGAAATGATTCTTGATTATAATCATTAAATTCATCATTACCATTTGATCTTACACTAATATTATCTTGATGATCATCCATTTCATTATAATCATTATCTACTTTACTTTTATCATTTAAATTTATACCATTTCTTTGTAATATTTTTGGTTTTTTAATTTTATCACCATCATCATCATCATCATTATTATTATCATTATCATCTCCTTCTTCTTGTTGTTCCTCATTCTTCTTTTTATTATTATCATTTTCATCAAAACTGAAATCATCATCATTAAAATCAAAACTTGGTTCATCATCTTCTAATGATAGTTTTGTATCAATATCATCACCATCTGATCCAACAAAATTTGAATATTGATATAAATTACCTTTACTATCAAACTAAAAATAATTATTATTATTATTATTAAAAAATTAGTAAATGAAATATAATGTATCATTTAATTAATTTATACATACAAATGAAATTGAATTTGAAGAATATGGTGACCAAGAGAATGAGATGATTGGACAATGATGTTTATAACGAACAATTGGTTCAGTTGGTAAAGTTGAGTCAGATAAATCATCAACACCACAATCCCAAATTAAAAGATAACAATCCAATGAAGTTGATGCTAAATATTCACCACCAGATGACCATTGTACATTTGTAACCTCTTTAATATGACCATCAGAGTCATCAAAAATATAAGATTTCCATTTATTTTGAAAATCTTTTGAATTGAATTGTAATGTTTTAATTGTATTTGAAGAGTATGTTGGAATTGTTAATTCGAATCTATTACTACTATCAGAAGTACCACGTTTAGATAATGGTGATGGACGCCATGAAATACCAATTTTCTTTAAAGTTTCTTTTGTACAATCTAATGTTATTGTATGTATTGGTGATGGTTCTTCACCCCATAATTCAAATTTACCAGATTCCCAAATCTTTAATTTTGAATCTTCACCAATACTTGCTAAATAATTACCATCATTACTATATTGTAATGTTATAACTTCACCTTTATGTGCATCTTTAATTAAATGATGTTCTCTAACATTTGTCATTGAAATTGATTTAATATTATTACTATATATATATATATATATATTTTATAATAATTAGTATTATATATATTTATATTATTATTATTTATTATATGTACATACAGTGAACCAACAGCTAAAAATGATTGAGTTGGATTAAATTTTATACAATTTGGAGTTGAAGGAACTGAAATTGTTTGAACATCTACATTACCATTATTACTAGTTGAAAATATATTAATTGTATTATCTTCACATGAACTTGCACATTTATGATAAACACCCAAATCAATGGATGTAACAATTTTACTACCATCACCATGTGTATTTAATAATATATTTTTATCTTCATTTTGATAATAAATTTGATTACTCTTTGGATAACAAAATAATAATTTATTACTTTTGAGAGAAATGAAAAAAAAAAAAAAAAAAAAAAAAAATCAATAAAATGAAAATATTGTTATATTGTATAATATATGGATAGAGAGATGGAATACATACATTTCAGGATGATATTTTAATAAACCTTGGTTTTTATTATTATTACCACTATCAATAATTTTAAGATCTGTTGGTTTTGCCTTTATTATTGGTTCTGATTTTTTTTGTTTTTTAACAACCATTTTTATTAAAGTAATAATAGTATTTTACAATATATATTTTATATTATTATTATTATTATTACTATTATTATCTATTTAAACAATGAATAAAATGAAATATATAAAAAAAAAAAAAAATTTAAAAATAAAAAAAAAAATAAAATAAAAAAAAAAAAAAAAAAAAAAAAAAAAAAAAGAGCGCCAAAACGTTAAAACTAACTGATTTTTTTTTTTGGGTTTTTATAAAAATAACTTTATTCTTTTTTTTTTTTTTTTTTTCTAAATATTTAGAGAACCCAAATTGACTACAGAGTCGTCAACGATTGAATTTCTATCAATATGGTGAACTTCTCTCTTTGGTTTTGTATTTTGTTGTTGTTTTAAATTTTTTCTTTGTTTATTACTTAAATGTGCATTACTTTCATCTTGATTTTCTTTTTTCTCTTCATTCTCTTTCTTTTTAATACCTTTATATGGATTTCTTGAAGCTTTTTCATTGTTATTATTATTATTACTTGTAGTAGTGGTGGTAGTTGTAGTGGTAGTTGTTGTCGTAGTGGTAGTATTTATATTATCATCTTTATTTTCATCAATTTCATTTTCATCAGTAGTAGTTACACTACTATTATCATCAAAATTATTACTACTGCTATTTTCAACAACTGAATCATCTTTACTTAATGATAAAGCAAGTAAATATTCAACAGCTGCTTCTATATTATAATTACAATCGATTAATGCTTCTTTTATATTTTTTACACTCGTTTCACCTGTTAATGTCATAATTTCATAAACTGAATCGTCTATAAAATTTCCACTATTACCACCACTATTATTATAATCAAATGAACTACTACCATTATTATTATTATAATCAAATGAACCACCACCATTATTTTTACCATTATTTTTACCATTATTATTATTCTTACCACCCTTTGAAGAAGGTTGAAAAGTTTGTTTATTATCAAAATTTGGAACTGGTGAAGAACTGGTTGATTTTGTTGGATATAATGATTGATTTGCAGGTCTTACAGAATTATAATGTTCATCATTATGATATGATAAATGAATAGTTTTGTTTTTTTCAGGTGGGAAATGGTTGACGATTTCCCATCTTGGTTGGTCCATTTGATGTATAGTAATATTTACATTGTAAGCCAATGATGCTGCTTGAATTTCAACATGACCACCCCATGTTGCATCTTCTCTCATCTCTTGAATGTACTCTTCGAATGATTCAAATTCTTCGTCATCAATGAATGGTGCAAACATGTCTTTATTCTTTTCAATGTATTTACAAATTGCTTCACGATATTTCCTATGTTCATTGGGTGCATCTTGTAATTGATCTGCAATTGATCTAAATAAACAATTACCATCGCCTGCAACATCTTTAATTATAAATCCAAATGGTTCCAATTGTTGTTGAAATTTAACTATACCTCTTTTCCATGATTCATCACCATGTTTTAATCTCTCTTTTCTTTTTCTTAATGATGCTTTAACTTGTCTATCTAATTTTTTATTATTACTATTATTATTATTATTATTATTATTGCTACCTCTTTTATTATTATTATTTCCCTTTACCATTTTTAAAAAATGATTTTAATTATTAATTATTATTATTATTATTTCTTAAAAGATGGAATAAATTTATTTGCTTTACAATTGTATATTTGCAAATATATTAAAAAAAAAAAAATTGAAAAAAAAAAAAAAAAAAAAAAAAAATTATTATTTTATTTTTTTTTTAATTTCCATATTTTCCCCAATTGGTTCTAAATTTAATTTTAAGAATTTTAAGGGAAATAAGAATAAAAAAATAAAATTTATAATTTTATTTATTTATATAAAAAAATTGATTCTAAATTAAAAAATACTCATTGGATGGAATTTTTTAATTATTTTATTTTTTTTCATTATTAAAAAAATTTCAAATTGATTATTAATTTTTTCTTATAATTATTTTTGATTTTTTTTTCTTTATTATTTGAAGTTATTTTAAAATTTTTTTGTTTGGAATTTCTATGTTTTTGATGTGGTTTTGTATCTTTTTTTTTTTTTTTTAAAAAAATTATATTTTATATTCTCAAAATTTAAGAATTTCATTATAGTAGTTAATCTCCACCTGGATTTACTCAACCAATCATCCAGAGAAGTCTCAAATTATCTCATTACCACTCCCAACATTTTCAAAAGAAAATACTCAACCAAGTGGTGCTCCTCCATTTCAAGTTGAAATGATACCTAGTGGTTACTGATAATAGTCCAAATTAGATTTTTTTTTTTTTTTTTTTTTTAAAAATAAATAATAAAAAATATTATAATTTTCTTTTTTTATTTAGTAATATTTAAAGGAAAAAAAAAAAAAAAAAAAAAAAAAAAGATATAAAAAATTAATAATCTCATAAAAAAGTAAAAATAAAAAAAAAATAAAAAATAAAATATCTAATTTTCTCTTTGCCAAAAAATAAAAAAAAATAAAAAAAAAAAAAAAATTTAAAAATTTATTTAATTTTAATTAAAATTTAAAACCCTTATTTTCATTTTTTATTTTTTATTTTTTTTTTTATTTTTTAATTTTTTTATTTTATATAAAACCAAAACTTAATAATAATGTCATCCACTCAACAAGTTAATGTATTAGCAATTGCAAGTTGTAAACCAGAATTTACTCAAGAATTTATTGAATTCTTTAAAACAATTGTTAAAGAATCAAGAAAAGAAAAAGGTATGATTAAATATGACTTGAACCAAGATAGTGTAAATCCAAATGTATTTTATGTATGTGAAGAGTATAAATCAATGGCAGATTTTGAATTTCATAAAACTACACCACATTTCTTATCAATGGTAAAATATGTTGAAGGAAAAGTTGAAAGTCTAGAAATTAAATTAATGAAACCAATAGAATAAACAATAAACCCCTTTTTTTCCTTTTTTAATAAAAATTTTTATTATTACTTTTATTTATTTTTTTATTAATTTTTTATTTATTTTATTTTTTATTTTTTTTCTTTTAATAAAATATTATTATTAAAATGCTTCTGGAACCTTTTGATCTTTATTTGGTAATATTACAACATCAATCACCATATATATTTTTATATTGAACACCAATTATTTAAGATGGAAAAAAAAAAAAAATAAAAAAAATAAAAAAAATAAAAAATAAATGGGTGGAAAATTTTTTAAATGTGGTTATTTCCTTACACTTAATTTAAATTATTTCCAAATAAAGTTTAAAAAAATTACGTGGTTTAAAAAAATTTAAATAGGGTAGTTAAATATCATATAATTTTTATGTATGTTATATAATTTTTATTTATTTTTTTTTTTTTTTTTATTTTTTTTTTTTTAAAATTTATTATAAAATAACTTCATTTTTTTAATTTATCAATAACTTATTAATTTATTAATTTATTTATTTATTTATTTACATGTATTTTTATATTTTAATAATTTTATAATTTTATAATTTTTAATTAAAAAAAAAAAAAAAAAAAAAAAGAAATGAAAAAAATGAAAATTTTATCATTTTTTATATTAAGTTTAGCAATTATAATTGGAATTGTTTATTCAAGACAATGTGACGATAAATGTAAACAAGATTATCCATATTCAAGTTGTAATGGTAATTTAAATTTATATCGTGGTTTAGGGTATGATGGTAATGGGAATGTAATTTTTAGTGGTAAATATAATAGTAGTCAAGGTAGTGGTGGATTTGGGTTACCATCTATTTTTTCAGTTCCATCAAGTGGTGGTTGTCAATTAAGTAAAAGATTTGATATACAAGGTGAGATATTGGATGGACCTGGTTATACAGCATTAGATTATTTTTATAAATATTTACCACAATTGGATAGATATTATGTAAGATTCAATCAAAGGGGTAGTCCGATATTCTCAATCTATAATCAAACTTCAAATGAAATTAAGGCAGTTTTCAATATCTTCAATACACCATTCGTCCCTGCCTTCAGCCAAAATGAGAGTGCCCCATTCTTTGTCTATGGTGGCTATGGAATCTACGGGCTAGCCAAGTATCCAACTGATAGAAGTGATGCTCAACAAGCTAAATTAATATACCAATCACAAATTGTGAATGGGTTGGAGATTGATGGCGACCAATTGTATATGACAACTTACCAAGGCCAATTTTTGAAAGGTTCGCTCAACTGCTTAAATTGCACCAAAGATCAATTACAATTACTAGTGACCGATAGTGAATTGGCATCTGCGACAAGTGTTAGTGGGTTCGCTTTGACAAGTGATTATATGTACTTCTCGTATAGTGGTGGAATTAAGGGTTATCCAAAGAATGGTGATGCCAGTAGAGTTAGGAAATTAGTTAGTGAGAATGTTGTTGCAATGATTTCAAATGGTGATTTCTTATATTACCAAACTGATTCTGGTGTAGTTAAAAGTGTTTCAACCAGTGGTAACCATCCTCAAGTTAATATTCTATATACTCCAGTCAGTGATAACCAATGTCAATGCTCCGTTGGTTTTAGTGGTGATGATTGTAGACAATGTGATAATGGTATGGTATTGTGGGCTAGTGACAATGGAATACCAATGTGTTCACCATTAAATTCATTGGGTAAACCAAAAACCTGTTATGCTGCTTATCAATGTGGTTCTTCACCATTCATAATTTGTAATGGTACTTGTACTTGTTTACCTGGTTTCAGTGGAAATGATTGCACTCTATGTGGAAATGGTGGTGAAGTTATTTGGGAAAATGGTTATCCAACATGTGTTATCCAAATTAAAAAAATAATTACTTAGATTAAATAAAAATAAAAATCAATCAATAATTTTTTAAAAAAAAAAAAAAAAAAAAAGATTGGGTGTAAAATGCATATGCAAATATTATTTCTTTTTTTTTTTTTTATTTTATTTTATTTTTTATTTTATTTTTTTTTTCTCAAAATTGGTTCGAATATTAGAGATGATATTCCAACCAAGCGAAAATTTCGGTTTTATTTGAAATCAAATTATTTTTTTTTTTTTTTTTTTTTTTTGTGATGTCATTAATAAAAAGCCTGTATCCAAAAATTTTTTTTTTTAATTTTTTTAATTTTTTTTTTTTTTTTTAAAATTAAAAAATATCGTGCTCAAAATCTTTTTTTTTTTTTTTTTTTCATTTTTTCTCTTATTAACCCTTTTTTTTTATTTATAAAATATATTTTTATATACTCCTTTCATGTATTAAAGTAATAAAATTATATATTTAATAAATTAAATTTTTAAAAAAAAATGGATGGAGTACAAGGAAAATTATTTGTGACTGGTAAGTAAAATAAATAAACTTTTTAAATTATTTATAGTTATCCCTCAGTAATAAAAAAAAAAAAAAAAAAAAAAAAAAAAATATCTTCTTTTCATTCGAATATGAAATAATAATAATAAAGATTTTTTAATACTAAAATTAATATATTTTTTTATTTTTTTATTTTTTTTTTATTTTTTTTATTTTTTTTATTTTTTTTTTAAAAAAAAAAAAAAGTTATTCAAGCACAAAATTTGAATATTACTCAAGATAAAAAATCAGCAGCAGAAGAAATTGTAGGTGCAATATTTGATCCATTTTCATCACCAATTCTTCAATCAATTGAAAAGATTCAAAATTTTTCAAAATCAAATGTGTTACCAATTTTTACACCAATTAGTGGTATTATAGATACAATTGCAACGGTTGGTAAAGATACGACAACAACAGCAGTAGCAGAGAAAGGACCAGAGATTCCATCAGAAAATCAAACAGCAGAGAGTACAGGTATAGTTTGTACAGTTACAACTGAAGAACAAAAATTTAAAACAGTAACTTCACCAGATGTAACCGAACCAAAATGGAGTAATCAATCACATTCTTTTAATATCGCACATCCATGTGCAGAATTAACATTTGAAGTATCATTAAACAATGGTGAAAAAGAATCATTTTTAATAGGTGGTGCAGTTATTAACCTTTTAGATGAACCACATCTTTGGGAACAAAAACCATTTGCAAAATGGATTAATTTAACAAAAAAACATAAAAATTCAAAAGATAATAATAATAATAATAATGATCCAAATAGTAATACAGCTGAAGATGGTGGTGGTGAAAATAATTCAATAATTGGTAATGAATATGATCAATTTTCAGATGAAGATGAAATTGTTGGTAGAATTGAAGTTCAATTTCAATATAAATATCGTAGAATTTGGGATTCAATTTATTGTGGTAAAATATTATTATTAGAGGGTAAATATCAAGAAGCGTTGGAACAGTTTAAAGAGGCAATTAAAATCTATCCAACTGATCCATTCATTTATTCATTGATGGTTGATTGTTGTTTAGGTTTGAAACGTTTAGGATCTGCTATTGAAAATAATGTTAATTTCATAAAGTATGATAAGGGTTTTGAGGGTTTAATAAAGATGGCACAAATTTTGATGGAAGCTAATCAATTGGAAAAAGTTCAACCATTGATTGATAGGGCTTTTAAAAAGTCACCAAATAATGAGCGTATTAAATATGTACAACTTCAATATGATCATACGGTTGAGGTTGATAAAGTGAATAAAGCAATTGAGCAAGGTTTTGAAGAGTTCTCAAAAGATGATTTTGCATCTGCCGCTGCAAGTTTCTCAAGAGCGTTAGAGTATAATTCAAACAGTGTTATACTTTATGAGCTTAGAGCACTCTCACATTTGTCAGCTAGAAATCAAATTATGGCAAGTGCTGACATTGATAAGATATTGGAGATCGATCATAATTGGTCAAAAACCGATCCAATTCAAAGTGGCCATCTTTTAAAGGATGGTCAAATCAATGTAATGTCAAAGAAACGTTGGTTCACTATTAAATCCTATTTCTTATTTTGGTATTTAGAACAGAGTGATCTCTCACCTCAGGGTATGGTTTGTTTAATTGATTTCGGGTGTGCTCCAAAACCTGGTCAAAAGGTGAAATTTCAATTACAAACCAAGGATCGTACATTCAATTTCAAAGTGGTAGATGATCCAAAGGCTTACGATAAATGGATCATTAGTTTAGGTAAAATGGCCAAGGTTAATAAAATCACACTTCCACTCATTGATTCGGTTAAATCACAAATCGTTTGGAAGAATGTTTTCAATAAGAAAGAGAAAACCACCTTTATGTTACCAGATGTTATGTTATTGCCTGAACAAATCTTTGTTGAATCTGGTCGTTTCGCATTCGCAATTGGTGATAAAATTAAATCAAAACTCACTTCCATTAGTTTACAAGATGCTACAATGACTGGTTTCCTCTATAAAATGGGTCAATTAAATAAAGAATGGAAAAAGAGATTCTTTTTCATTCAAGGTACAAATCTTTATTACGCAACTTTAAAAGAGTCTGACTTTGAAAAGGGTACTATCGATTCAGTGACACCAACTGGTAGTATGCCTCTTGAGAGATGTCGTATCGATCAATCTCCTCATAGTACTAATAAAACTAATAGTTTCGAAGTTATTAGTGCTTTTCGTAGAAATATCCTCCTGGCAACTGATAAAGCTGATGATAAAGATAAATGGATTAAAGCTATCGCCATTGCATCTGGTATGCAAATAGTTGAAGAGAAAGAATCAAATGAAGAAAAGAAAAGTTTACCAAGTTCTGAAGCATTACTTAATTCAAGAATAAGAGTAAAATCATTAAGAGCTCCACCAGTTGTCGTTGTACAACAACAAAAACAAAAGAAATTAGATGATAATGATGAATTTAATAATAATAATAATAATAATGATAATGATGATAATAATAATAATGATGATGATGATGATGATGATGGTGGTGATAATGAAAATGGTGATAATTATAATTCAAATGGTGATAATTCAAATGGTGATAATAGTAATAATCATAATAATAATGATGAAGGAGTAACAAATAGGAGATCTTCTGATCAATTAGAACAAATGACAGCAACAAGAAGACCAAAAAAAGAAAGACAAATTAAAAAGATTTCAACTAATGATGTCTCAACATCAGAGAATCGTTACTTTTCTAAATTTAATTTACCTTCCTCATCAAATGCTCCAGCACCAACTATAATCACATCAAAAGCAAAATATAGTTTAAATTTAAGTAGTGATACAAATAATAATACTGCATCAACATCAAATAATGATTCTAATGAACCTGAATCACTTGCTAATATTCTTGGTGATGATATGCCACCACCATCAAAGAAATATTCAATTAATGATGAAAATTCAACTAATTATCAAGATGATGATAAAGATTTAGAAAGTGCTGGTTTAATCTCTGGTAAAAAGAAAAAAGTAAATGAAGATGGTGAAGATGAAGATAAAAAGAGATGTTGTAAATGTACTATTCAATAAAACAAAATAAAAACAAAAACAAAAACAAAACAAAACAAAACAAATAATATAAATTATATTAGTTTTATTTATGAAAATAAAAAAAAAAACAAATAAATAAAAAAAATAAATAATAATAATAGTAATAATAATAAATTTAAATAATTTTTAATTTATTTTCTTAAAATTTTTTAATTATTTTCAATAATTTTAATTGCTTTTTCTAAGGAATCATTTGAAAGATTTGAAGATATTTCAATACAACGATTTTTAAATTGTTGATAATTTGATTTAATTTTTATAATTGAATCAAGTAATTGATTTTGTTTTAATTTTAAACCATTTAAACCAATACCAACACCAATTGAATTAATATGTTTTGACCAAAAAGGTTGATCAAAATATAATGGTAAAATTATTGAAGGTATTGCTGATTTTAAAATACTTGCAATTGATCCAACTCCTCCATGTGTAATTGAAATTGAACTATATTTATATAACCATAAATGATCAACATTGTTTAATTGACAAATATTTGCTGATTCATTTTGAATTGGTTCAAAATTACTCCAATTATTTAAAATTATCCATTTAGTTTGTTTACCTAATTTTTCAATTGTGTATTTTAAAATTGAAATTATTTTATCTTGTAATGATTTATTTGAAATTGGCATACTGCCTAAACCAAATACAATTGGTAAATCTTCTTTATCAGTATATTCATTAATATTATTATCTTTAAAAAAGTTTATTAACTTTTTTGGAATATTTTTTAAATTAATTTCTTTTTGAAAAAAGAAACCAACTACATTCCAATGACTTTTAAAATCATTTGGTATTTTTTGATTTGGTAATAAAACTTTATCAAATGCTGCAATTTGTTTACAATATGATTCATTATTTCTAATATTATCAAAAAAATCAAATTTTAAACTATCTAATCCTAATTCTTTTCTCCAACGATCAACTCTTTTACATTCTCTAAAAAAAAAAAATTATTAATATTAATTTAAACAATTTGTTTTAATAATTTATTTTAAACTTACAGTTTTGCAAATTTATTATTAAATAATGAATGGGTTAATTTATTAATAAATGGAATATGAAGGTTTTTAATATCAAATAATAGGAATGGTGCTTCATTGGTTGGAAAAATTGGGACCAATGTTAAAGCAATAAATGGAATACCTAATTTATCTCTAACACATTGAGCTTCTGTTGGAATTACAGCTGATTGAATAATTAAATCCATACCAATTGATGATAAATAAAGTTGGTTTAATCTTCCAAGATTTTGTTTATCCAATTCCATTCTTTTTTCAAAGAATCTACTCCCATACTCTTGAGGTGAATAAATTTTAGATTTATCTCCTTTTTGATTATCATTTAATAAATCAATAATATCACCATCAATTGCATTAAAATCTAATTCAAATTTTTCAACAACATATTTTATTCTATTTTCACCAACAATTAAACAATAATGACCTCTTTTTTTCAATTCACTTGCTAAAATACATGATGGTTGTACATCACCTCTTGTTCCAAAACAAAAGAAAACTATTTTCATTTTTTTTTTTTTTTTAAAATATGTTAGTTATTTAAAATTAGTTTTATGATCTTTTTTTAAATAAATATCTAAATTTGTTTATTAAATTAATAATGATTAAATTACCTTTTTTTTTTTTTTAATTTATATTTTTTTTTTAAGTATTAAATTTGAAAATCATAAAATTAAAACAATTCTTTTTTTATTTTCATTATTATTCTTTAAAACTAATGATATTTCTTGTTTGTATATATAACACTGAGAAATGAAAAATATTATTTTTCATATTTTAATTTTATACTCTAAGAACAAACATATTTGATTTCCTTAAAAATTAAAAATCTTAAGAAAATATATCTTGGTTTCATATTTAAATGAAAAATAAAACTAAAAAGCACAGTGTGTTAATATATTTTTTTAATTTTAATTTTTTTTTTTGTTCTTTAAGATTAAAGAAAGTGGTTAAAAACCTTGGAAATTACTCAGCGTAATTTATAATTTTATATTTATTAATGAAGGTTAATTAATATCTCAAATTGAATAATCAAAAAGTAAAAAAAAATTTTTTTTTTAAATTAAAAAAAAAAAGTATTAATTTTATTTTTAATTAATTAATTAATTTATTTTTTTAATTATTTATTTATTTTTTTTTTTTTTCAAAAATTTAAAAATGGTGCTTGAAAATTTCAAGTAATTTTTACCAAATGTAATTTTAAAATTAACAAAGGGAAAGAATCATTGAAAATAATGAGTTACAAACTTGAAACAACCTGTAGCAGAACCTGTTGTTGTTGATAGTTGAGATGGAGTTGGATTAGTGTTGGTGTTACTGTTGGTGTTGGTGTTGGTGTTTGTGATGGTGATGGTGTTGGTGTTGGTATTGGTGTTGGTATTGGTGTTGGTGTTAGTGATGGTGTTAGTGCTGGTGTTGGTGTTGGTGTGGCAATGATTATACAAACTTCACCAAGTGCATGTAAAGTATATAAATATAATTATATAAATAAAATAATATTTTTAATAAAAAAAATAAAACCTATTTATATTAAAAAAAAAGAAATATTATAAATTATATTAATAATATATATGAAAATAAAAAAAAAATATATAATAATAGTTTTAATAAAAATGATAATAAATTAAATATAGTTTTCAATTAATTTTTTAATTATTTTCAATGATTTTAATTGCTTTTTCTAAGGAATCATTTGAAAGATTTGAAGATATTTCAATACAACGATTTCTAAATTGTTGATAGTTTGATTTAATTTTAATAATTGAATCAAGTAATTGATTTTGTTTTAATTTTAAACCATTTAAACCAATACCAACACCAATTGAATTAATATGTTTTGACCAAAATGGTTGATCAAAATATAATGGTAAAATTATTGAAGGTATTGCTGATTTTAAAATACTTGCAATTGATCCAACTCCTCCATGTGTAATTGAAATTGAACTATATTTATATAACCATAAATGATCAACATTGTTTAATTGACAAATATTTGCTGATTCATTTTGAATTGGTTCAAAATTACTCCAATTATTTAAAATTATCCATTTAGTTTGTTTACCTAATTTTTCAATTGTGTATTTTAAAATTGAAATAACATTCTTTTGTAATGATTTATTTGAAATTGGCATACTACCTAAACCAAAAACAATTGGTAAATCTTCTTTTTCAGTGTATTCATTAATATTATTATCTTTAAAAAAGTTTATTAACTTTTCTGGAATATTTTTTAAATTAATTTCTTTTTGAAAAAAGAAACCAACTACATTCCAATGACTTTTAAAATCATTTGGTATTTTTTGATTTGGTAATAAAACTTTATCAAATGCTGCAATTTGTTTACAATATGATTCATTATTTCTAATATTATCAAAAAAATCAAATTTTAAACTATCCAATCCTAATTCTTTTCTCCAACGATCAACTCTTTTACATTCTCTAAAAAAAAAAACTATTAATATTAATTTAAACAATTTGTTTAATTATTTATTTTAAACTTACAGTTTTGCAAATTTATAATTAAATAATGTATGGGTTAATTTATTAATAAATGGAATATGAAGGTTTTTAATATTAGATAATAAGAATGGTGCTTCATTAGATGGGAAAATTTGGAATAATGTTAAAGAAATAAATGGAATACCTAATTTATCTCTAACACATTGAGCTTCTGTTGGAATAATATTCGATTGAATAATTAAATCCATACCAATTGATGATAGATAAAGTTGGTTTAATCTTCCAAGATTTTGTTTATCCAATTCCATTCTTTTTTCAAAGAATCTACGACTATATTCTCGAGGAGAATAAATTTTTAATTTATCTCCTTTTTCATCATCATTTAATAAATCAATAATATCACCATCAATTGCATTAAAATCTAATTCAAAATTTTCAACAACATATTTTATTCTATTTTCACCAACAATTAAACAATAATGACCTCTTTTTTTTAATTCACTTGCTAAAATACATAATGGTTGTACATCACCTCTTGTTCCAAAACAAAAGAAAACTATTTTCATTTTTTTTTTTTTTTTTTTTTGTTGGTTCTATTTTTAAATTAATTTTAAAAAATCATAAAATTAAAAATATTCTTTTTTTTTATTTTCAAAATATTATTCTTTAAAAAAAATGATTTTTCTTGTTTGTTTATATATGGCCAGAAGAAATGAAAATTATCATTTTTCATTTTCACTTTGATTTCCTTAAAATTAAAAACCTTAAAAAATAAATCTTTGTTAAAATATAAAAAAAAAACCACACATTTGTGTTAAATTATAAAGGTTTGCCAGATATAAAAATTTCAACATTAATGTGGTGAAAAGTAATTTTATGTGGTTGGTCCTCTATTTTTTATTTTAATGTTTTTTTTTATATGAATCTCCCCTTGAATCTAACTTTTTTTTTTTTTTTTAATATTCATTAAGATTAATTAATTTTTTTTTTTTTTATTTATCTTTAAAAAAAGTGGTTAAATACCTTGGAAATAAATACTCTGTAAAATTTACAATTAGATTTATTAATAAAGAAGATTAATTTATCTCCACAGCAAAGAAATCCTGCTTAAATTTTGTTAAATGTATGATGTAATTTAAATGGTATTATAATGACGTAATAAATTAAATTGATAATATAATTTAAATGGATAATTTACGGTGATATTTTCTTTGCAGTGCTAAACTGAATAACCAAAACGTACAAAAATTTATTTTTAAATTAAAAAAGTTTTAATTTTATTTTTTTTATTAATTAATTTATTTAATTATTTATTTAATTTTATTTTTTTTTGAAAAATTTAAAATTGTACTTGAAAATGCCAAATAATTTTTACCATTTGTTATTTTTAAAATTAACAAAGGGAAAGAATCATTGAGAAAATAATGAGTGATAAACTTGCAACAACAGTTGAAGCAGAACCAGTTGTTGTTGATGTTTGGGATGGGGTTGGATTTGGTGTATTTGTTGGTGTTGGTGTTACTGTTGGTGTAACTGTTGGTGTAACTGTTGGTGTAACTGTTGGTGCGGGTGTGGCAGTGATTTTACAAACTCCACTCCAATCAGAACCGAGTGCATGTGAAGAAGTTTGATCAGCGCAAGTAAATGTATTTGTTACAGCTGGTGTTACTTGAACAGTACATTGGTTTGTAGTATATTCGGCAAAAGTGAATTGATTTGTATTGGTAGCATCAGGAATGTAACGGACAAATCTACCACAAACCTCAGTACAAACATTTTGTATGACATCTACTGAAGCACAAACTGGATTTTGATTGGCCAATGTTGTTGTGAAATAATCATATGCATTTGCATATGTTAATAGTGATAATAATGCAATAAATGTATGTTGGAATTTCATTTTTTTAATTTATATTTACAAAAAATAATATAATATTTTGGTTGTTTTTTTTTTTTTTTTTTTATAATTATTAAGAATTATATTAATAAAATAATAACATTAATTTAATATAAATAAAAATTGAACCTATTTATATAAAAAAAATAATAAAAAAAATAAAAAAAAAAATAAAAATAAATATATTTAAATAAATTTAATTTATATTTTACAATTTTACAGTGGGGTAACATAAGTTGTAACATTAATTTCAATGATAATAATTTAGTGGTTGTAAATTTGGAGTGCTCAGCAGTATGAATTTTTTTTTTTTTGTTATTGCTATTTGATATCAAGTACAAGTGTGGTAAAATGAGTTTTTTTTTTTTCTTGATTTTACAATAAAATTAAATTATTTTTATTATTTGTAAAAAAATAAAAAATGATACCATCATAGCATAATATATTATTTTTGTTTTTTTATTATAATTTTTTTTTTCCCAAACCTATTTAAAGTTGTACAAAAATTAAAATTTTTGCCTTGTTGCTCAATTTATGATTTGAAATTTTTTGGTCATTCAATGAATAAAATGAATAAATTTATTATTATTTGTTTTTTTATATTTTTTATTTTTTATTTTTACCTTCGGGTAAATTATGAAATGGGTGTATTTATAAATTAAATTATGAATGATAGCTTAAATAAAAATACTACCAACTTACAAAACTATAATTATAATTACCACACCACTGGATAGTATCAATTACAAGAATAAAAAAAATTAAATAAAACGTTAAAATAAAAAATTAATTTTCTATTTTATTATTTTTTTTTTTTATGTTTTCACATCCATATTATTATAAATTAATTTTAACCTCTCTAAAAATGCGAAATTAAATTAATCAAAAATAAAAATAAAAAATTAAATAAATAAATAAATTAATAAATAAAAAAATAAATAATAAATAAATAAAATTTAAACAATTTTTATTATTTATTATTTTTGATCATGATTTTCATACTATTATTATTTCCTATTATTATTATTATTATTATTTTTTTTTTTTTTAGTTTTTCTAATTTTTTTTTCTTTTTTTTAATTTTCTAAGGACCATTTCTTGCTCTGAGATCCTTTTTTTTTTTTTTCCTTTTTTTTTTTCCTTTTTTTTTTCTTTTTTTTTTTTTCCTTTTTTTTTTTTTTAATTTTTATTTTTTTTTATTATCTTAAAGAAAAAAAGAACTTCAAAAAAAAGACCAAGAAAACCAATTGATCTATATTTCTACATTTTTCCTTTTACTTTTTTTTTTTTTTTTTTTCAGTCTGAATAATTGCTTCCAGAATCATTAAAATTAAAGTTGAAATTTAATTCATTTTCTAAATTAATTTTATCATCCTCTTCATCAATATCACTTGAATCATCATTTTGTTTATTTCTATTTGATGATGGTAAAGAAGTTGAAGTTGTAGTTGTAGTTGTTGTAGTTGTGGTTGTTGTGACAGTATTATTATTATTGATATTATTTTGGTCATTATCTAGTTCATCAAAAAAATGTTGATTTGAATGATTATACATACAATGTAAACCAAATTTACAATAACCTTGATTTTCAAAATATTTACAAGGAATCTTTGATAATTTCATTTTGTACATATTAATCATTTGTTCTTTATCATCACCAACAACATAGATATCAGATGGAATGATGAAATAGGAGACAGTTCTACAAGTTGGACATTTTCTAACATGTTGAATTTGTTCATGATTTCTAAATTGTTGATTATTATAACCACTACCACCACTATTGAGAATTCCAATTGAATTGAAAATATCAATACTATCATTATTAGGATTAGTTGAAAAGAAAATAGTACTACCACCATTACTTAAAATATTATTAATACTATTACTAATATTATTGATGGTGCTGTTGTTATTACTAGTACTATTATTGGCACTATATCTCCAACTTCTAATACAATTTAAACAAAATTTATGTTGACAATGACTTAATAAACCAAACTTTTTACCACTATCTACGATTGATTCAAAACAAATTTCACATTCGTATTGTCTCATTGACTCATTTTGACGTAATAATTGATTCTCTTGATTCAATAAACATTCAATATAGTGAGTTTGATTTTGTTCAATATTATCTGGTATTAACATGGCTTTATTACAAATGTCACATAGATTACCATGAATGTATCTACAATCATCACCATTCCTACAATATCCTTTTCTTGAAAAAAAAAAACAAATGTTTTGTTCCTTGCTTATATTGTTATTGTTATTTTTATTATTAATTTGTTGATGTTGATTATTGCATTGATTACTACTATGTTCATCTATTTTTGGAAAAATTATTAATCGTCAATAAAAATAAAAAATAGAAATTGGGTCCAAAAAAAAAAAAAATAAAAAAAAAAAAATAAAAAAATAAAAAAAAAAAAATAAAAAAAAAAAAATAAAAACCAAAAAAATAATTACCGGGTACCGCCTTGAGAATTGATCCATAAAATTTAATACCTGAAGACATTTCGAAATATTTTTAAAAAAAATAAAAATTTTGAGAAATTAAAAACATAAAAACAAAGATATAATGAAATTAAAAAAAAAAAAAAAAAACAATTAAAACTGTTTTAGGTGAAAATAAAAAAAAAAAAAAAGAAATTAATAAAAAAAAAAAAAAGAAAAGAATAAATATGAAACAATTAAATGAATGAAAATAAAAAAAAAAAATAAAAAAAATACAAATAAAAATAAAAATAAAAATAAAAACAAAAATAAAAAATCTATAAAAAAAAAATAAAAAAAAAAAAGGTTTAAAAAGAAAAGAAAAAAAAGAAAAGAAAAAAAAGGTTTAAAAAGAAAAGAAAAGAAAGAAAAATAGATAAAAAAAAAAAAAAAAAAAAAAAAAAAAAAAAAAAAAAAAACAATTTAAAAATAAAAAAAAAGTTTTAAATTTAAAATAAAGAATAAAATAAATGAATTTTAAAATGAAAAAAATATGTTAATTATGAAAGTAAAAAAAAAAAAAAAAGAATGTTTTTTTTTTTTTTATTTTTTTTTACCACACAATTATTTTATTTTTTTTTTTTTTAATTTAATAATTTAACACACAATTTTTTAAATTAATTTTTTTTTTTTTGTATTGTTCAAACAATACAAAAAATCAAAATAATTTTTTTTTTTTTTTTTTTACCAATTAAAGAAACTTTGGATATTTTTATTTTTTTTCAACACCTCCAATTAAATTAATACAAAATCAAATAGCCAGGGCCAGTTTTAAAAAAATAACAATAATAAAAATAATAATAATAATAATAATAATAATAATAATAATAATAATAATAATAATAATAATAATAATAATAATAATAATAATAATAATAATAATAATAATAATAATAATAATAATAGTAATAATAATAATAATAATAATAATAATAATAATAATAATAATAATAATAATAATAATAATAATAATAATAATAATATTAATAATAATAATAATAATAATAATAATAATAATAATAATAATAATAATAATAATAATAATAATAATAATAATAATAATAATAATAATATTAATAATAATAATAATAATAAAATAATAAAAAAATAAAAAAAAAAAAATTTTAAGGAATGAAATTAAGAATAAATAGAAAATTTAAAAATACAATAAATAAAAAAATTTAATTTTTTTTTTTTTTTTTTTTTTTTTTTTGTTTAAAACTTTGGGTGTTCAGCATTGTAAAGACTCTTGTGTAATACCAATGATAATCAGAGTTTAAGTCTTTTTTTTTTTTTTTTTCTTTTTTTTTTTTTTTTTTTTTTTTTTCTTTTTCTTTATCCATTAAGAATCAATATTTCTAATAAAAAAAAAAAAAAAAAAAAAATAAAAACCATTCCATCAAAGGACCCAAATTAATAATCGTTATCGTGATAAAAACAAATTTATTTTTATAAAAAATTAAAAAAAATAAAATTTTTGGGTGATTTTTTTTAATTTTTATTTTTTCTTTTTTTTTTTTCTTTTTTTTTTTTTTTTTTTTTTTTTTTTTTAGCAACATGCTGCGAGTGAACCCATCACATATATTTTTTTTATTTTAACAATATATAATTATTAGAATTCAATAACAATAAAAATAAAAGAAAAACTCTCACATAAAACAAAATCGATTTTTTTTTTTCACAAAAAAAAAAAAAAAAAAAAAAAAAAAAAACTACTTATAAAATAGATAAAAAAAAAATAAAAAAAAAAAAAATAAAAAGGATTGGATGTATCTAAAAGATACTCCATTATTTCAAATAGAAAATCTTTTATTGAAGATGGTTTCACAGTTACCGTAAGTAGAATTCTTTTCACCCACCCCTTTTCTGTTTTTTTTTTTTTTTTTTTTTTTTTTTTTGCCTTTTTTTTTTTTTTTTACCTTTTTTTTTATTTATGTTTATTAATAGTTTTTTTTTTTTTTATTTTTTTTTTTTTTTTATATTTTTTTTAATTTTAAAAAGATAACATTAAAAGGTATAGTTCAAAAAGTATCATTTCAAAGTTCGGTTACAGTTGATCACGTAAAATTTGAAATTTTAAAACAATTTTATCCATCTAGTGACCAAAGCTATGAATTTTTTTTAGCGATTAATAAAACAGAGATATTACAAATCGAATTTGTTAGATTTATATTTGCACATGAAGCAATTCAAAAATCATTATTAATTAAAAAATCAATTGAAGTTTATTTAATACCAAAATCAAAAGAAATCATTGCAAGAAAATGTAAAGCTGATATAATTAAAAAGCAATTAGGAACTTATGTTGGGGTTAAACAAACTCCTTTACCAACATTAAATAGTAAACCACCACCATCTGTACCTCCAAGAAAAACAAATTCACAAACAAATATACAAAAAGTATTAACTAATAATAATAATAATAATAGTAATAATACTACTAGTAATAATGTTAGTGCATCACCATCTAGTGCATCAACAACATCAACAGCTGGTGTTACAATATCAAAATCAACATCAACATCATCATTAGTACTAGCATCACCACCAACAACAACAACAACAACAACAACAACAACAACAACAACAACCAAAACAGCAGCATCACCATCATCTTCATCGATTTCGCAAGATGGTAGTAGTTTAACTTTATCACAAGAGGATGTATCAACTGAAATTTTGAAATTACAATTACAACAACAATTAATGTTATTGGAAGATGAGGAATTAACATACCAATCACTATTGGTTTCAACTGAATCAGATGATGAAGGTGATACAAACAATCTTTTAAGTATTGGTAGTGGGGGTGAAAAAACAGCTGTTGAATTGGATTCAATATTTTCATTAAGTCCACAATCAGCAACATCACCACCATTATCACCACCATCACCAAATCCAACAAGAACTAAACCAGCTGTACCACCACGTTCATTTAATTCACTAGATGAGAATGAAACCTTAACATTTAAAAAAGAACCAATTCTACCAAAATCATCAAATGAATCATTGTTAGGTTCAGTACCAAATGAACAAAAAAATGATAAATCACCTTTAAAATCAACTGAACCAACAACAATATCAACTGTACAACAACCAATTGTTCAACAACAACCAATTGTTCAACAACAACCAATTGTTCAACAACAATTACAACAACAACAACAACAACAACTGCAACAGCAAGAAGTTATGGAACCACAACATTGGTCAAATTATTTATCAATGAAACCATTAAAACAAACCTTAAATGTATGTATTAATTCTAGTTGTTTATTAATTATTTATATAAATATCATATTAATACTCTTTATATATTTTATTTTAGGAAATACCAATTCAAGTTCAAGTTAAAGATAATTATTTTATAATGGGATGTAATAAAAATTTTACATCAAGTGAATTTAAATCATATTTAGTATCAAATTTAGAGAGTATGATTCAAGCGATTAAAGTTGGTACATTTGCAACCAATGATATATCATCTGAAACCATTGCATTTAAAAAGAATGCTGTAATTTGTGATTTATTCACAGATAGTATTCAACAAAGACCAACATCAATACCGAGTTTAATTGTATTAAAACCTGGTATGCAAGATTTATTCAAAGGTAATAGTCGTGCATTTATTGGTTCACCAATTGTAAATAGTAATAATAATGTTAATAATAATATAAATAATAGTAATAGTAATAGTAATAATAATAATATAAATAATAGTTTAGATGGTTTTAAATTATCAACATCACTACAAACACCATCAGTAAATTTAAGTTTATTACATAATAATATTCAAAATTTAATATCAAATAATGGTAATAGTGGTCCTAGTAGTATTAATAGTAGTTGTAGTAGTAGTAGTAGTAACAATGGTAATACGACAAATTATAGTAGTAGTATTGGTAATGAATATAAACAACCAATATCAGGATCATTGATATTTAATAATAATAAAACATTGGGTAGAAATGCAAACTTTTCATTAGGAGAACAAAGAGATAATAATGCAAAATTAAGACAACAGAAAAAGAAATTAACTGCCATTCAAATTAGTTCATTATTAGGTGAACCATTGAATTGGAGTAATACAGAGAATGAAATTAAATACTTTAGAAATTTAGCAGAACAAATCTTTGATTTTCAAACATTGGATGAAAGAGATCGTGTTAAAATTACAATTGCACCTGTAACCAATGCTCATCCAGATCCATTATTACCAAGTACTTTTAGAGTTAGGTTTTATTTACCACCAGATAATCATTCAACTACAATCAATGTAATGTCTTCTGATACAGTTACAAATTTAATTGAAAAGGTTATAGCCAAACATAATAACAGTACAAAATTAATTTCATCTGATCATACACCTTCTGATTATGTAATTCGTATCACTGGTACATCTGATCATGTTTTAAAAACTGATGAATTGGTTACAAATTTAATTGTAGTTAGAAATCGTTTACAACGTAAAAAAGATATTAAATTTAGCTTGGTACATAAAACTTCATTACCAAAAATTTATATTGATGGTCATTCACCTGAAATTTGTACATTAAAAAACAATAATAATAATAATAATATAAATAATAATAATAATAATAATAATAATAATAATAATAATATAAATAATAATAATAGTGAAAATGGTAATATTCAACAACCATATGGTAGTCCAATTAATATTTTACAATTCCCAATTTCACCAAGATCAGAAAACAATGTAAATAGTAATAATAATAATAATTATAATAATTATAATAATAATAATAATTCAAATAAAGGTAATAATTCAAATAGATCAATTTTATTATATGAAATTAATAGACCATTTGAAATTAGAATAATTTGTTTAGAGAATTTAGTTTTACCATTATTCCAAAAATATTTGGGAAGCGAATGTAATAATTTTAATGATGTAAAATTAACAATTATGGTAGAATTGTGTCATGGTGAAGATGTTTTAACAGAGCCAATGGAGACAGTGATAAAGTTAGGATCAAATCCATTATGGTGTGAATGGTTAAGAAGTGCATTATTGATGAGTAATATACCAAGAGCATCAAAGTTATGTTTTACAGCTTATGCTCAACAAGGTGATAAACAACAAGCCAAAGTATCCATTGGATGGGCAGATTTACAATTGATCGATTATCATAGTCAACTTTTGAGTGGAGTGATCTCATTAATCCTATGGCCTGGAGCACGTACAGATATACCCGATTTTAATGTTCCCTCACCATCATTGGTCATTGAATTCTGTCAATTCCCATTCCCAGTGGTATTCCCAAAACCAGAGATGATGGAACGTACAGAAATTAGAGATTACGTAGAGTCTCGTAAAGAAGATACAGAAAGATTGGAAGAATTGATTCGCAAAGATAGTTTATACGTTTTGACAGAGACTGATAAGAAATTCATTTGGTTATATAGAATGCATTTACAAAAGATACCCTCTTCTTTACCAAAGGTATTACAATCATTAAATTGGAATAATCCACAAGAAGTAAAGGAAGCTCATCGTTTACTTTCAATTTGGTCAACTCTATCACCATTGGAAGCATTGGAATTATTGGATAGTAAATTCGCAGATGAATTGGTTAGAGAGTATGCTGTAAATTGTTTACATTCATTGGCCGATAGTGAATTGGCTCTTTATCTATTACAATTGGTTCAATCATTAAAACATGAACCCTATCATAATAGTGCACTATGTAGATTCTTAATTCGTCGTGCTTTAAATAATCGTGCTGTCATTGGACATCCATTCTTTTGGCATCTTGAAGCTGAAATGCATAATCCAAAGATCTCTGAACGTTATTCATTGGTTTTGGAAACTTTTTTAAAAGGTTGTGGTAATCAACGTCATGAATTTGTAAAACAAATGGAAGTGGTCACAAAATTACAAACAATTGCAAAACTCGTCAAAGAAGCATCACCAAATAAAAGAAAGAACCTTTTACATGAAGAGTTAAATAAAATGAGTTGGCCAAATACTTTTCATTTACCAATTTCACCATCAACTGAAACCTGTGGTGTCATAGTTAGTGAATGTCGTTGGTTGGATTCTTTCACTGTACCTTTGTATTTGGTTTTCCAAAATGTTGACCCCGTTGGTGAACCAATAGCAGTAATCTTTAAGAATGGTGATGATTTACGTCAAGATATTCTTACACTTCAAATGATCTCTGTTATGGATAATATTTGGAAACAAAATGGTCTCGATCTTCATCTTTCAATCTATAACGTTACCGCTATCAATGAAGATACTGGTTTCATTGAAGTTGTTCCAGATTCTGATACAACTGCAAATATTCAAAAAGCTGCTGGTGGTGTCACTGCTGCTTTCACTAAAACTCCACTTTCAAATTGGTTAAGAGAAAGAAATCAATCTGACCCCGACTATGAATATGCAGTTGGTAATTTCACTCACTCTTTAGCTGGTTATTGTGTTGCAACTTTTATTTTAGGTATATCTGATAGACATAATGATAATATTATGGTTTCAAAATCTGGTCATTTATTCCGTACGTATCTTTTTTTTTAAAAATATACTAACAAAAATAATTTCAATACATTTATTAATATTCTTGTTCTTTTTTTTTTTTTTCTTCATTCTATAATAGATATTGATTTTGCACATTTCCTTGGAAATATTATGAAATTCCATGGTTACAAGAGAGAAAAAGCACCATTTGTATTAACACCAGAATTTGCTCATGTAATGGGTGGAGAAAAGAGTTTATCATTTAAATTCTTCTCTGATTTATGTTGTTTATCTTATAAATTTTTAAGAAATCATAGAAATCTATTTATTAATCTTTTTAGTTTGGTAAGTTTTTTTTTTTTTTTTATTTATCTTTTTTAAAATTACTAATATTTTATTTTAAAAAAATAAACAGATGATTTCAACAGGTATACCAGAGTTATCAACAAAAGCAGATATTTCATATTTGAAAGAAGCCTTTTTATTAGATGTGTCAGATGAAGAAGCTGGTGCATCTTTTGAAAGATTAATTCAAAAGAGTTTAAAAACAAAAACTACTCAAGTTATGTTTGCAATGCATATTTTAGCTCATTCAGGAACAAGTTCTGATGATTAACAAAAATTGTAGATTATTTAAAAAAAAAAAAAAATAGAAAAAAAAAAAAAAAAAAAAAGAAAAAAAAAAAGAAAAGAAAAATAATTTAAATAAAACCGAACTTAGTTATATATATATAATTACTATTATATATTCAAAATTTAAAATAGAAATAATCTAGTTTTATTTTCATTTTGTTTTATTTATTTATTTTTTTTTAAATTTATTTTGTTGGATAAGTGTTTGTTAAGTTTTTTATCAATTCTTGGTTTATTTTGATTGTAAACCATGGGAGTAAGTAATTTAATAATAATATCCCTAATGGAATTTAATTTTAAGATTTGTGGTTTTGATTCTAATAATAAACTTTTATAAAGATCATAATAATCATATACTAAATAAGTGGAATAATTTGATTCTTCAATGGATTTGGTTAAACCACATTCCACTGATCCCCTAACTAAATTAATTAATTCTTCAAATAGCATTGAATTTGATTTCTTTGGATTTGCAATATATTTTGCAAGTGGTGTAACCTCAAATTCCCGAGGGGTCAATTTCTTTACAAAATCACGATTCTCTAACATTTCTTTGAAAATGTTTATTTTTCTAAAGTTTCTTAAATCTTTACATTTTGAATAATTCTCAGCAATTGTTGGGTATAATTGATCATTATCAATATCATAAACTAATGAGCTTTTTGTATGACCTTTTGGACAGATATAATTAAATCCTGTTTCTTTTAATGATTTTGGTTCTTTATATACTAAATTTGAATTTCCAATTGTACTTGGTATAATCTCATTACATTTGTCACATACTTCTTCAGTTAATGAAGATTGGAAACTACATTGATCACAAGTACAAAAGAAGTTATGTCCATTCAATAAGTCTTTTCTTCTCTTCTCAACTCTATTTAAAAAATAGATATATGAAATTGTTATTGCTTCAGATTCTTGTATATCAGATGAAGCATAAAGTACCATAACACCATGTTTATCTATGAAATAATCTGAATTTGGTATACAACTATGATTTGTATAACATGAGAATGGATATAAACCACTAGCTTTTTTCTTTTGGCTTATTACATCTGAGTAACCATGAGAATTGCAATCAACTATTCTAATAATATTTGAAATTTCATCTTTTTTTAAAGTATTGGCACCATAAAAACTTTTAAATATTAATTCTAAAATATCAGTTTTCATTTTAGTTGAATCTGAATAAGCTCTTTGTGATTCATTTGTATGGTTGAGTAATTTTTTTGATAAGTTTAATACATCTATTACTGATGAAGATATTGCATTGTCTACTTCTACCACCGCTTTATTATTTGTTTTATTTTTAAATATATTGTATATTGTATTAATATAGAGTCTACGTTCATCGGTTAATCCTCTTTCTTTATTATCTTCATTAGCAATTTCAAAATTGTTCATTTTATAATATTCATTATTAAGTTTATATAATACACATAAATCGTTTGGATGGTATTTAGAAAGTGGTTCATTTGGAGCTTTACATTCTTTACAAATGGCAAAGTCATCACAATCTTTACATTTTAATAAATTATCAATAGATTTCTTTTGATAACAAACACCACAAAACTTTGATACATATTTTCCATTAAGTGAAAATGAAAATGGAGCAATTCTAAGTATTTCTTCACCTCTTTTGATTAATCTTTTTGAAATTAAATATCTACCTTTTTCAATTGAATTTTCATAGGCAACATTTTCAAGTTTTTGATTCTTCAATACATTTTCAAAATAGACATCTTCTTTAACTTTATTATTTGTTATTTCAATTAATCTATTTCTTTGTTGAACTACTTTTTCATCTTGTTTTGAAATTGAAATTGCTTTATCAATTGACTCCATTGAACCTTTATAATCACATAAATAACTTTTACAAATTGATTGATAATAAAATGCTTTTGAATTTTGATTATTAAATTCTATACTTTTATTTGATGCTTCTAAACTTAATATTATTTCATCTCCTTTCAAGTACATTAGTGATAGATTTGAATATAAAATTGAAATTAATTTATTAATTTGATCATTAATTTCAATTTTATGTTTTTCATCATTAAAATATTTAATACCTAATTGAAAATAAGTAATTGCTCTTTTATTTAATTTATCTTTATTTTTTTCTTTATTAAATTCTTTATTTCCTTTATCTTTAAAATCATTGATTTTTTTAATATGATTTGAGTTTATATCCATTTTTTTTTTTTATTTTATTATTTGTAATATTTTTTTTTTTTTTTATGTTTATATTGATTTAAATTTTTGGTCAATCAAAAAAAAAAAAAAAAAAAAAAAAAATCAAAATAAAATTAAAAAAAAAATTTTGGTTGAAAAAAATAAATTAAAATAAAATTAAAAAAAAAAATTATAAATAAATTAAAATAATTAAAAATACAGAAAATTTCCAAGAATAACCATGGTTTTTGTTTTTAATTTAAAAAAAATAAATTGAAAAAAAAAAAAAAAAAAATTAAATATACACAACCTAACAAAATTTTTTATTTCCTTTTTAATTTCTTTTAAATGATACTATCATTTAAATTTATTTATTTATTTATTTATTTTTTATAATAATTTTTAAATTTATTTTTATTTTTATAATTTTAAATTTATTTATTTATCAATTCGATAAATAAAAAAAAAAAAAAAAAAAAAAAAAAAAAAAAAAAAAAAAAGTATTATTAAATTTATAATAGACTTGTAGATTCAGATGAAGTATCAACCAATGGTTTATCATCATGTTGATCACTATTAATATAAAGGTTTTTTAATTGAAGTGATTTTGAATGTCTTTTAGCCAAACGAGCTCTAACTATTAAAATAATAACGAAAACTATGAATGAAAACAAGGCAACCGATGCAAACACTATTAATGCAATTTCCCAAGCTTGTAATTGTAATCCTGGTGTATCATAAGCATTAATCATTAATTTAATCGTATAAGTTCCTAAAGATTCTATATCATTAATTAATGATTGTTTTATTGTAATTGATAAATACATTGAATTACTTGAATAATTTATTAAATTTGATGGATTAATATTATTATTATTATTATTATTATTATTATTATTATTATCATTTGAATTTAAAATTTTTAAATATGAATGACCAGGATTTATCTTTGAATTAAAGCTATAAATATCAGCTAAACTAAATAATAATAATGAATGAGATTTCTGATCATTAACTAATATAGAATTTCTACTCTCTGAAATTTCCCATTTAATTGAATCCATATTATCATTTAAATTTGTTAATTCAAAAATAATTTCAAAACTACCATTATTATTACCATTACTATTATTATTATTAATTAAATTTGTTGAATTTATAGTTGGTGAAATTGTAATTAAAGATGATGTTGAAGATTCAGGCATATATGAACCATGGTAATTTATAAAACTAAATGAAGAAGAAGAAGATTTTGAAGAGGATCCTCTATCAAAATAATCTACATTATAGTATAAACCATTTAACCAACTACTTATATTTGAAGATATAAATGATAAACCAGTGATTGTTGATGTTTCATCAGTTATATATGAATTTGAAATATCAACTTGTTGAAAATTAGTTGATGATGGTGATTGTGATGATGATTGAGTAGCTAAAATATGTGAAATTTTAATATTAAAAATATCATTGGTTGTTGTAAATTTAAATTGATTAAAATCAGTACCAGTTGGTAATGGTAATAAAGATTCATTCTTTACTTTATATGCACAATTGAATGATGCATACTCTTTATTACATCTACAAGTATTACCAATATCACATTTACCATGATTTGCACAATCTTTTGGACATGAACTATTTACATAAAGATAATATGGGAAATTGATAGTATTGATTGAATTATTATTATTATTATTATTATTATTATTATTATTATTATTATTATTATTATTATTATTATTATTATTATTATTATTATTGTTGTTGTTATTGTTGTTATTTGTTATTCCTAAATATTGAATTGATACATTATAGAATTGATTAAAATTTATTGATGGTGAAGTTGTTGTTGCTAATTGTTGTTGTAATGAACAAGTTAATGATTCTTGATTATTGTTGATATTAATATTTTCACATTGTAATGGTTTTATTCCTTCACCAACACTAAATGATATCGCTGTAATATTTCCCCTACAAAATGTACCTGTTATTTCGATCGGGCTATCGGGATTATATGGATTAATTTCTGAAACTGTTAAAATTTCTGCTATACATAAATTATCACCTACTACAAATACATTTTGATAATATAAAAACAATAATAATGTAATTAAAAATTTCATTATTTATTTTTTTTATTTTAACTATAATTTTAAACAAAGGAATGAAAAAAAAAAAAAAAAAAAAAAAAAAAAATTTAGTTGGGGGTAAAAAAAAAAAAATAAAATAAAATAAAATAAAAATAAAAAAAAAAAAATCAAAATCAAAAAAAATAACAAATTATTACCCTGCACAGTTGTGTCACACTCTTGTGATTCCCCCGAAATGAAATAATAAAAAAATTAAAAAAATTAAAAAAATAAATTTTTTTTTTTTTTTGATTAGATTGTTATTTTAAAAATAAAATTAATCATTACCAAAAAAAAAAAAAAAAAAAAAAAAAAATGGGGAAGATATTAATAAAATAAAAAAATAAATAATTAATCAATTGACCCAACAATTTTTTAAATTACATTATTAAATTTTTTTAGACTGATCCAAATGGAATTTGAGTTTTTTTTTGAAAAAAAAAAAAAAAAAAAAAAAAAAAAAAAAGAAAAAAAAAAAAAAAGAAATAATAAAAAAAAAAATTATTACAACACTATAACAAAAGAACATTTTTTTATTTAATTTTCTTTTGTAAAAATTACATCATTTTTGTCGCTATCACAATCACCTATCAACTATCACTATCACCATCACTATCACTATCACTATCACTATCACTATCACAACATCCAAGGCAGTCACTAGGACTTTTTAGTTTCCAATCTATTTTATTCTTTGATTGGTTATCTATTGATGATTTTAATAATCTTAATCGATTTTCACATATTGATCTGGTTTTACCGCCATCTATTCTTATTTTTTCTAGTGAATTTGAATGGAATTCCAAGATATTTTTAATAAATTTAATATTTTGATTTGTTGGACATCCATTCCAATCAGTACAAAAACGAATTGAAAATCTTTTAATACCACCACCACCACAACCATTATCATTGACTAGATTTTTTAAAGTTTTGAAATTTGTTATTAATATATGTTGAAATAAATCTTTATAATTTCTTTTAAATCCATAATAATGATCAATAGTAATACTTTGTAATGATGGCATTGGTGGTGGATAAATTAAGTATCTTGATGATTGGATACTTACTTGATAAAGATAAAGATATTCATCTTCATCTTCATCTTCATCATCCCCATAACCTTTAATATCTCTACTGATTCCACAATTTGTTGTTGAATCATATTCATCACTTTCAATATAAAATGATTCGACTCTTGAGAATAACAATTCAATATATTCTCTACTACTTGAATATGGTATTAATCTAATTGATTCATAATTGAAAAATAATGGTGGTTGTTTAATTAAACTGAATTCAGTAATATTGTTTAAATGAATCAATGGTTTGTTCCAATCAAAGTATTCATTATTTAATATTTTTGATAATACTCTAAAGAATTGTTTACATACTAAAGCATATGATAATAAATTATAATTTAAAATAACATCATCATATGCAATTATATTATCTGCATAGGATAATGATTCTCTTACTATCTTTTTAACTATTATATCTGATAAAATAAAACATGGTTTATCTGTTTTCTTTTGGTGTGTCACTCTTCTCATTATTACAAATTTGTGTGAATGTTTCAACAATTTCACCACCACCACCACCACCACCACCACCATCATGATAATCATGATCACTATATGCAATACTGAGTAAATTATCAATATTATAATATTCTTTTTTTTTAAAAAATTCTGACATAATAAATAACCTTTTATCTAATTTATCCCTATCATTCTCGTATAAATTTTTAAACCAATCTTTAAACTTTAAAATATATAAATAAATTTGAAATTAATATTATCAATAATAATAAAAATAATAATAATATTATTAATAAAAAGAAAACTTACTTTTTTATCTCTAATGATTTTTAAATAAAGTTTATTATGAAAGTAAATTGAGTGGTAATTTGATTCATCAATATCTTCGATCTTACTAAAAATATTGAATGAGCTATCAAAGAATATATTTAAAATGAAATTCATATAGCCTTTTTTATCGAAATAATGAAAGAATTTAAATCTATGATAGCTGTTGAAATAATTAACAGCTTCAATTCTAATTGATTTATTCTCTTTATGACTATCATAAATTCTTAAAACATCTATTAATCCAGAAAATGTTTTTGGTGTTTCTTTAATTGACTTTATTTTAATTTCTTCATTTGTTATTAATTCATCAACACTATTTTGTAGTTCTTCTCGTTTTCTTTTTTTTTCCATTTAAAAAATTGATTGTATAATTTTTTAATTTTTCTTTTTTTTTTTTTTTTTTTTACAGGTGAATAATAATAAAATGGTGTTTTGGATTTGTATGGGTATCCCAAAAAAAAAATTCAACACCTAATTTTTTACGCAGAAGATATTTTTTTTTTTTTTTTTTTAATTTAATTTAAACATAATGGAGTTAATATTAAATTCTTTTCAACTCATCAAAATAAAATTCCATTTGAATATTCTTAAAAAATTATAAAAAAAAATACAACTTTATGTCTAGATATTTATTATTATTCTTTTTTTTTTTTTTTAATATTTGTTTTGAAACCTTTGGTCATACTCTGTCAACTATCTTCCAATCTATTTTGTTCTTTGATTGCTTATTGATTGTTAAAATAATATCTTCAAAATGAACTGAACCTATATTATAAGCATCTAAACAATTAAATATAACTTTTTCCAATGTATTTGAATGGTTTTTTAAAATATCTACAATAAAACTAAGATCATAGTCTGGTTCTCCTTTCCAATCATTACAAAAGTGAATTGAAAAATTTTTAATACCACCACATCCACCACATCCACCACCACAACTACCATCACCACCATCACCACCATTATCAAGTTTAGTAGTTTTAAAATTTTTTATTAATATATCTTTTAAAAAATTTTCATAGTTGCTTGAATATCCATAAAATGAATGAATTGATAAACTTTGTAATGATTGCATCATTGGTGGTAGTGAAATTAAATATCCAGATGACACAATTCCTTCTTTATAGGTATCATAATCATCATGATATTTTCTAATATCAACACCACATCTATATTCAGGAAATTCAAGATCTCTAGAAAGTCCATCATATGATTCTATATCATGCTCATCAGTTTTAATATAAAATGATTGAACTCTTGAGAATAATAATTCTAAATATTCCCTACTACTTGAATATGGTATTGATTTAACTAATTCATAATTAAAATGAAAAAATGAATTTCTATAAATATTGAATTCTTTATTATTTAAATATATGCATGCTTTCCATTCAATACATTCATTATTTAATATATTTAATATTTTTAATAATACTTTAAAGAATTGTTTTGATACTAATGCTAATAATAATAAATTATCATTTTTAATAAATCCATCATCCATTCTTTCATCTTCAAATAAATAATTTCTAACTATCTCATTAATTATTATATCTGGTAAATAAAAATTTTTCATTTGTAAATGTACACTACTATCCTCACTACAATTATGACTATTATTTTTATTATTTATTGAGGAATTATTATTATTATTGTTATTATTATTATTTTTGTTGTTGTTTTCACCATATGCAATACTATGTAAAGTATCGATTTCATAATGTTTGGTTAATACTGAACGTGTTTTCATAGTTGCTAGAATTCTTTCTAATCGATCCATATCATTTTCATATAAATTTTTAAACCAATTTTTAAACTATTAAAATTTAAACATGTTTGAATTAATGATAAAAACCATTTAAATAAAAATAAAAATAATAATAATAATAATAATAATAATATAAATAATAATGATAAATCCCTTACTCTTATCATTTATTATTTTTTCATAAAGTATAAATTTAATATAAGTGGAAGAAATAATATCAAAAATTTCCGCAAAAACAAATTCAGAAGTATCAAAAAATACATTTAGAATGAAATTTGTATACCCATTTTCATCTATGTAATGAAGATTCAATTCTAATAGATTCATTCTCTTTGTATTTGTCATAAATTCTTAAAACATCAATTAATCCTAACAATGTTTTTGGTGTTTCTATTATTGATTCTGAAATTTTATCTATATCTATTTCAATCTCTTTATTGTTTGTCATTTTTAAACTTTTTTTAAAAAAAAAAAAAAAATAATCAAAGTCAAAAAAACGAGTTTTAAGGGTGCAAAGATAAATTTTTTTTTTTTTTGAAATATAATTAAATCAAATGTGGTTTGTGTGAAATATATAATTTTTTTTTTATATTTTATTTAGTGCTCTTTTGTGATTTATATAAAAATAAAAAAATAAAAAAAAAAAAAATAAAGATTTTTCGATAATATTTAATATTTATTTATTATTTTATTTTATTTTATTTTTTTTTCATAAAATTAATTAATGAAGTAATGGTTTACTTTCATCATTATTTTTATTATTGTGATGATGATGATGATGATTATTATTTTCTTCAGAATTATTTACACTTAAATTTTTAAGTTGTCTCTTTTTTCTAATTATAAGAACCAGTATGAATAAAACAAAAGCAAAACTTGCAACTGCACCAACGATAATTAAAGCGATTGCCCATTCAGGGAATTTAAGAGTTGAATAATTATAAGCATTAATTGCAAATTGAACTTGATAAGTACCAGTACTATTATTTAATTGCTGTTGTTGTTGTGGAATAACAATTGAAAGATAAACTGAATCAACTGAATAAGTTGACTCTGTTGAAGTAGTGTCAGTTGATGAATGATTTAATAATTTTAATATTTCATCATTTGATAGTAGTCTTAAATGAGCATGATTTGGTACAATTGATTGATTAAAACAATAAATATCTGATAAACTAAATAAAATCAATGAATTTGTTTTCTTATTATTAAAAAGTATTGAATTATTCGTATCTGATATCTCCCATGAAACAGAATACATATCATTGTTTGAATTTTCAATTTGTAATATCATTTCAAAAGTTGTACCATTACCATTACCATTATTTAAAAGGTATTGAGTATTTATAGTTGGTTCAATTAAAATTTGTGATGAAACTGATGAGATTGGTAAATAAGCACCATGATAATTTATAAATTTATTTAAAGTACTATTACTATTTTTTGAATAATTTGCCATATATTTAATTGTATTTAACCAACTATTCTCATTAACAATCGTTGAAAATGATAACCCATTTGATGTTTCATTTTTATCAATTATATTTGAATCTATAATATCTTGTTGTTGATATGTTGATGATGACGATGATGATGATGATGATGTTAAAACACTTTGTAATTTAATATTAAAAATATCATTTCTCGTTACCATTGCAAATGTTGAATAATCAATACCAACTGGTAATGATAATGCATCATTTGTAATCTTATGAGAACAATCAAATGATGCATATCCTTCATTACATAAACAAGTACTACCAATACTACAAACACCATGATCTTTACATTTCCCTGGACATGATTGATTTGTATAAAGGTAAGTATTCGATCCTAATACTCTAACTGGTGATATTGATAATGTACTACTGCTACCACTACTACTACTATCACTATCACTATCATCTGGTATTGGAATTGGTGTTTTAATAAATACTGTATTAAATTGATTGAAATTAAAAGTAGTTGATTGATTTTTATCTAAACCGAAATTAATTGTACATGATATAATTTGACTAAGTGGATCAATTGTTGGATCGTCACAAGAATAAATTATATTACTACCTGATAATGTCATTGAAATTTGAACACCTGTTGTATTATATAAACAAAATTCACCTACAATTTGAACTTTTGCATTTGATTCGAATGGATTAACCTCTGAAATACTTGAAACATATTGTTTACATTCAGAGGATGATGTTGTAGATAAATATTCATAACTAAAACATTTATTTAAATAAATTATAAAAAATAAAAATGAAATAATTTTCATTTTTTTTTTAATTTATTTTTTTTTTTAATTTATTTTTATTTTTTTATTATTTATTTTTTTTTTTTTTTTTATATATATCACACACATAGAAGATATTAATATTACATTTAAAAATGGTTTAAAAAAAAAAAAAAAAAGAAAAAAAGAATTTTTAATGTAAAAAAAAAAAATAAAAAAAAATAAAAAAAATAAAAATAGTTTTGTGAATCTATGAGATTTTTAGATATTTTTTGAAAATTTGAGTACTGGTATTTTTAAAAAGAAAAAGTTTGGAAATAAAAAAAAAATAAAAAAAAAAATAAAAAAATTGATTTCAGATAATTCACTTAAAAATTATAATTTTATTTTTTGATTTTCCTTAAATTTATTAATTTTTTTTATTTTTTACAAGACATACTTCAACGTCACAACCAAATGAAATTAACATATCAATCCAAATTCTTTGCTGATCACGTAATCTATCACCTGTTCCTTTAACTTCAACAAATTTTATTGAACTATTATTATTATTTTTATCATCTATATCATCATCATTATTATTATTTAATTTCCATAATAATAAATCAGGCATACCATGTGAAAAACTTTTAAAATCTTCAGTTAGTAAACGTGATATGAAAGCGATTAATTTACCACCTAAACATTTTGAGATAATTGATAATTGTTCTAATGATGTTGATTTCCAATTGACACCTCTTGCTTCACATCCATTATGAAGCCAAGATTGGTTCAATAGTATTAATAAATCATCATAGTTTGAATGTTCTAATCGTTTTATACGATTATCGATAGCTTCTTTTCTAGTAAAATAAAATTCATCAGATCCAAAGTCCAATGGTGAATTTTGAAATGGTGATTGAAATACATGTGGTACATTTGAATCAAAAATGATATCCCAAAAATATAAAACATACAACGTAATAAATATTGAAGTCTCGCAATGAATACCTTCCCAACCACCATTTTGTGAATAATGTTCAAGTGAGACTTCTTCAACTGTACCATGTGTAATTTCAATAATTTCTTCTTCTTCTTCTTCTTCTTCTTGTCCTTGTCCTTCTTCTTCTTCTTCTTCTTCTTCTTCTTGTTCTTCTTCTTTTTTAACAGAATTTGTAATTTGTAATTGATTTTCTTTTTCAATTTTATAACTTTGACCTGGTGGAAATAATTCATCATCACTTGTTATTTCTAATGATGTTTCTTCATCAATATAAATATTTTGACTTGAACTTTGTGTATTATTAATTGAAGTAGTTGTTAATATACTATCAAAACTTTTTTGACTACTAATTGCTAAAATATTATTATTATTATTATTAATTTGAGATTGAATTGGTGTTTGATTTTGAGATTGAGATTGAGATTGAATTGGACTTTGAATTTGAATTTGAGAAGATTGAATTTGAGTTTGAATTTGAGTTTGAATTTGAGTTTGAATTTGAGATGATAATGATGATTGAACTTTTTGTTGATTATTTTGACTTTGACTACTCTTTATAATTATTTTTTTAATTTTATTAATTTTAATTTGAGGAGTTAAAAATAAATATTTACTTTTATAACCTTGTTGATTATTTGAAACTTTTTCACGATAGATTGTAGTTGAGATTGGCTCTTTTAATTTATAAGAGAATTGAATTAAACCAGCAGGAATTCTCCAACGACGAGGTGGTGATGATAATTGAATTAAATGTTTTTCAATGGCCAATCTATCACCACTACGTAGGAATGGATCTTCTTTTAGTGAACGTTCCGCTATTAATAATGCATCATCACTACGATGTAAATGTTTATGATTGATGATCATACGTTGCCACCAATATCCTCTTTTACCTCTACAATAAGGTGATTCAATTAATAGCATTAAAAAATCGATACATTGTTGATATTTACGTAACTTTTCAAATATATCAATTGACCAAGATAGGATTCTAGTATAAACCCATCCAACCGTAAATTTTAATGCAAAACTATATTTAACTTTTTTACTAACACTTCTACCTAATTCATCTAAACAAACTTGTAATATTGATTCTAACGCTACTAAATCACCACCACTTTCATAAAGATTAATTGATTTCTCTTCTAATTTCCTTGCATTTTCATATTTTAATAATGATTCTCTATTTGGAAATATTGATTCATTCTCTGTTAAATCAATATCATATTCTTTAATATTATTATTATTATTATTATTATTATTATTATTATTATTATTATTATTATTATTATTACTACTACCACTACTATTTTGTGTTAAATCTATTACATCACTTTCTTGTTTAACTTGAATAAGTTGATTTTGTAGTATTTCTTCTTTTTCTTTTTCCACCTCTTCTTCTTTTTGTTGTACTTCTTTTTTTACTTTACTTTTCCAAACTGTATATTCTGGATATTTAATTCCCATTATATTATTTACAATCATTGATTTTGAATCATGAGTACTCCATGAATAGAAATAAAGATGATGAATCATTCTCCATAATTCAACTACTTCTGTTACAATTTTAATAGATTCTCCAACTAAATTTTCAACTTTTCTATAAAAAGAGAGAAAAAAAAAAATTAGTTTTTTTATATTAAAATAATTAATAATTATTAATAATTTTAAATGAATTAATTACTTTTTATAAATTGGTTTTGGTGAAAACAATGTACTTTGACCTTTAAATGGTTCACCAGAAATAACTTTTAAAAAAGTTTCTTTACCTGAAGAATTTGGAATTGAAAATGAACTAGCGATTGATTTTAATTGATCAATTTTTAATAGATTTGCAATTTCATTATAATCATGTTTATCACTACTATAATATTCCAAGAAACCATATTCTACCAATGATTCAATGGCTGCACCAATATTTTTAATTTCATTTTGATAGTTTGATGATTTTAATTCATTAATTTGAAACCATGGTCCTTTTCTATTATACAGTCTAACAAATAAATGCTGTGAATCTCTATCCAAAGTTTCAATCATTCCTTCAATATAATCTTTTTCATCATTAATAAATAAATGTTTATCTCTTTTATATACAGTTTCTGTTACAATTAAAAAATCATTTAAATAATATCTATTATTTTTAATTAAATTATTTTTATCATCAATTGTTGTTATATTATTAGAGGAAGAAGGTGATGATGATGAAGTAGTTGTAGTGGTTGTTGTCGTATTTGATGGAGGTGGGGTTGTAGGTTGAGATAATAGAAATTCTTCAAATGTCTCTGTAGTTGTAGTTGTTTTAATTGTTTTAAAAAGATTATTTGGTGATTCTTGTTGTTGTTGTTGTTGTTGTTGTTGTAGTTGTTTTATTTGTTGTTGTTGTGTATTTGGTATTTGTTGTTGATTTTCTTGTTGTGGTAATTTATTTGGTATTTGTGGAGATGATGGTGTTGATGCTTTTTGAAATTGTTGAATTAAATTTGTATTTCTAGAATCATCAAATGATTCAACAACTACAGTTGTTGTAGTTGTAGTTTTTTTAATTGGCGTTATCGTATTATTATTATTATTGTTATTGTTAGATTTATCATTTTCCTTATTATTATTTTGGGTGAATCTTATTGGTTGTGTTGGAGTTTTGGGTGGTGTTGTAGTATCATTAAAAAAGAAATCTTTAATTGAAGTTTGTTTTCCTTCAAAAGAGGGAAATTTTTTATTTGGGTTTACAGGAGGTGGTGATTTTCTTTTTACACTATTTTTAGTATTTGATTTCATTTATTAATTTATTTTTATTTTTATTTTTATTTTTATTTTTATTATTATTTTTTTAAAAAAAAAAAATTAAAGTGATAAATAAAAATTGAAGTGATATTATTTGTTGCTTTATTATGTTATTACATAACTAAATTTTATTAAAATAAACTAATAAATTAATAAATAAATTAAATAAATTAAATAAATAAATAAATAAATAATTAAAATAATATTAAAACTATTATCAATAAAAAACTTTTTTAATATAAAAGAATTGGCGGGTTTTTTTATTTTGTCGAAAAAAAAAAAATAAAAAAAAAAAAATAAAAATAAAATTAAAAAAAAAATAAAGAAAAATTAAAATTATCAGATTCCAATTATTTATCTAAAATTATAATTTTATTTTTTCATTATCATTTAATTTCTATTTAAAAGAAATTTCAAAAACACATTTTTTTTTATATATTTATATATTTATATATTTTTTTTTTTTTTTTTTGAATTTCACAATTATTTTTTTTTTTTTTTTTTTATTTTTTTGTTCAAACACAAAAAAAAAGTCGATTTTTTATTTTTTATTTTTTTTTCATTTTAATTTTTTATTTTTTAAAGTACTATTTTTATTAGTATTTTGGTAAATGAAATGAATAAAACGTCATCAAATAACATTAGTAATACCAATAATAATAATAATAATAATAATAATAATAATAATAATAATAATAATAATAATAATAATAATAATAATAATAATAATAATAATAATAATAATAATAATAATAGGATATTATCGCCTTTTAAAAGAAATAATAGTAAAGAGAATGGTAATGGTAGTGTTACGATTACATTAGAGCCATTAGTATCACCATTTAAACTTATAAAATCAAATTTCAAAGATGATGTACATACAAATAATATTAATAATAACAATAATAAAATTAAAAGATTTTTAGATGAAGATAATGAATTTGAAATTACTATACCAATTAGAAGGTCAGGTAATTCAATTAACTTTAATATAGGTATAGTGCCATCATCAAATAAAAAACAACAACAACAACAACAACAACAACAAAAACAAAAACAAAAAAAGAAGAAAACACTATCACCATTAAAAAAAGCACCTGGTATATATTCACTTAAAGATTTAACTATTGATAGTGATAGTGATAGTGATAGTTATTCAGATAATGATGATAATGAAGAATATAATATAAAATTAAAATCACCAATTAAAAATAAAATTGTAAATAATAATAATAATCAACAACAACAACAAAAACAAAAAGAAAAAGAAGAAAAAGAAGAAAAAGAAAAAGTAGAAAAAGATAAAAAAGAAAAAGATAAAAAAAAATTAATATTAAATTCATTTCAATCTGAATTAATTATAAATAGAGTTGAAAGAGAAAGAGAAATTAAAATTAATAGAATTGTTGAAGAAAAGAATAAAGAAATTGATGATAAATGGGTAGAGATTAAAGAATATAATCAAAATCAAATGATTAAAGAGAGAAAAGAATTTCATTCACAACAAATTCGATTAAATAATTTAATAAAGAAACAACATAAAAAAGATATTAAAGAGTTTTCAATTAAATTAAAACAAGCCAAACAAAAACATCAATCTGAATTATCAGAATCTTTATCACTATTGAATCAATTAAATAAATTGGAACAACAAGAAATTGATAGACATAATGAAGAACTCTTAAAATATGAATTGGCAATCAAAGAAGAAAAGAGAAAACAACAACAACTCATTGAACGTTATGAACAAAAAAAACGTGAAGAAAAACAAAGACAACTTCAACAAGAACAAAAAGAAAAACAAGAAAAATTAGAAAAAGAAGAAAAAGAAAAAGAACAACAAGAACAACAAAAACAATTATTAATAAAATTAGCAAAAGAAAAAGAAGAAAAAGAAAAATTTGAAAAAGAACAACAACAACAAAAAGAAAAAGAATTACAAAAAGAAAAAGAACTTTTACAACAAAAAGAAAAAGAAAAAGAAAAAGAAAAATTACAACAACAACAACAACAACAACAACAACAACAACAACAACAACAACAACAACTACAACAACAACAGCAACAACAAAATCAACAAAATAATAATTTAGGATATATTAAAAAAGATGGTATAATTTTTAGTTTAAATGAAAATTCAAAAAATTTTAATGATTTTAAAGAAAGAAGTAAAGAATTTGATATGATTATAAAGTTTATAAATGAAAAGAAATCAATGTTAAGTAGAGAAATGGTTGAATTTGAAAGACAAAATTCAAAATTAATAAATATTGCAATTAATCAGATATCAGCTTCACAAGAACAAGTTAATGAAAAAACCAATAAATTAATTAAATCAATTCAAGATTCACAACAATCTGATTATTTAAAGAAATCAACGATTTTATCAATTGTGAAAAAGTCATTAAGTCAAGTTGAATCACAAATTACATTTCATAATGCTTCATCATTTCCATTGGCATTAGTATTGGTTAGAGTTGGTGAAAAGTATCCAGAGTTAATTGATTGCTTATTAGCTTCATTAAATGAAAAATGTTGTTATACTGTACCTTACTATGTCTCACCAAAAGAGAATGAATCACAATCTTCAATTTCAAAAAGGATGGGTTATGCATTTAGTAATGATATTGTTGGAGATAATGATAAACCAATTGAAACTGAAGATGAATTTCATAAAAGAATTTGTGGTTATTTATCATTATATTGTGCTTTAATTTTAAAATCAGAACAACCTCATAAATCAAGCTCTTCTTCTTCCTCCTCCTCCTCTTCAACAATGATGTTTGGTTTTGGTACACAAATTGGTAATAATAATAATAATAAACTTATAAATAAGAATTTAAATATTGAAAGTTCATTAAGATGGTTAAAAGATTTAGTATCATTAAGACCACGTCGTATTACATCATATTTATTTGTAACATTTTTCACTCATCTTGGTAACCTATTATCAAAGAATCAGAAGAGTAGTTTAGAATTTAAAATAATTGTTGGGAAAATAGTTGAAGAAAATTTCTTTAATCAAATGAATAAACCTGGTACTGAAGGTTCATTTTCAAGATTAAAAAATTTAATTGAAGAATATTATAAAACTGGTACCTTTCAACAACATGAAGGTGTTGATTTTTAAATTCAATTTATTAATATAAAAAAAAAAAAAAAAATAATCAAAATAAAATAATAATAAAAAATTAATTTAAATTATAACACAATAATAACTTTTTTTTTTTTTTTTTTTTTTTTTTTTATTGCAGTGTACATTAAAAAAAAAAAAAAAACTTTAACTATAATAAATAAACATTTAATTATGTGATAAATATCACATACACTTTTTAAATCAATAATTTATTTTATTATTTATTCAATTTTTAAATTTTCTAAACAAACACCACGCCCAATAAATCATATCAACTTCCATTTAATTAAATTAAAATAAAAAAAATTAATAAATAAAATAAAATAAATAATTAAGAAAATAATATTAATATTAAAATTAATATTTTATTGTATTAAAAACTTTAAAAAGAAATCTTATAGTTTTTGTTGAAATTTATTTATTCATCTGATCTTAAAGATATTATTTCAGAATTATCATAAAGATTAATTGTATCTTTATTTTTTAAATAAAAAGAATAAAATTGATTGGAACAATAATCATTAAAAAATGGTTCGATGACTCTTATGAACATATAATGGGCGATAAAGGCTTTCAAGGATCCGATAAATTATATTTTAAATTTATAGTAATTTCGAGAAAAAACAATAATAATAATAATAATAATAATAATAATAATAATAAAAATAATGATGGTGATATAAATGGAGAATGTTTTGAACCAGAATATTATGTAAGCGATGAAAAAGAATCAGATGCAAGGTTTAAATCGATTAGAATAATAATTGAAAATGTTTTTGCTCACATTAAAAAATATTCAATTACCTGTCTCACTTTTAGATTTAAGAATAAGATTGAATCAACAACTTTATTGGACTATCATCATAAAATTTGGTGTGTTGTTGCATTTTTGGTTAACTTGTATGTTGAAATTAGAAAGAAAGAATAAACTCTCATATTAATTTAATATGAAAACAATTTCGACAAAAAAAACATTTTCATTTCACAAAAAAAAACTTTTTTTTCTGAAAATATTATCATTATTTATTATTTTAAATCTATTATCAAATAAATTATTATATATATTTTTTTTTTTTTTTTTTTGGTGTTTTGAAGATATTTTTATTTTTCGATAAACAGTTTTTTAAATTTTTTTTTCTAAGTTACTTTTTTTAAGATTGGCATTTTTTGGTGTTTTGAAGATATTTTTATTTTTTTCGATAATCAGTTTTTTAAATTTTTTTTTCTTTTTTTTTTTTTTATTTTAAATATTCACACTTTCACCAATTAAAACACAAACCCTAAAAAATGCAATGAGTGAAAGATAACACTCCATTTTGACACCTGTGTTGGTGTTGACTTGAACAAAGATCTAAACCATGGGTTAAAAAAAAAAAAAAAATAAAAATAATAGACTTAAAAAAAATATAAATACTTTAAAACTTTTTTTTTTTTTTCATTCTCAAAAATAAATTAAATAACTTTTAAAACAAAAAATTTAAATAAATAAAATAAAAAAATTAAAAATAAAGAAATGATAAATATTGAAGATATTTCAAAATCTTCAAATGAAAGTGAAGAAAAACAATTAAAAAGTACAAGTACAAGTTCAAAACCAAAATACCCATTCGCAGCAAAAAGCTTATTCAAAGGTTCAAATAATATTATACCATATTATTTATCAACCAGTAATACATTCCAATGTGTAGCATCTGAGTCAATTCAAACATGGCTTCTTTCAGATGATGGTCATATCTTTACATCCAGTGGTAATTTTGTTTTAGATGTTTCATCAGGTGGTTATTTTGTTGAATTAGTACAACTTAATTCAAATTCAAAAACTCAAATTTGGACAATTGATACAACAAATAATAAAATTCAAAACCAAGGTAATGGTAAATACCTTGATATCGACAATTTGAATATTTGTGTTGCACCTTTAAATGGAAACGCAACTCAAAAATGGACAACTTTTAGAAGAGCACCAATTCCAACTGGTAATTGGGGTTACTTTCAAAGCAAAAAATTGGATTCCAATAATAATTATTGGGGTCTAAGTGTATTAAATAATAGTACATCATATAATACTAGTGTAGTAATGAATAAAGTTCAAGCAAAATCAATAGGTCAAATTTGGCAAATGACAAACGATGGTCACATTTTATCACGTTTGGATGGTAATTTAGTATTAGATATTGGTCCATCAATTAATGGTAGTAAAACAAACTATTATTTAAATACCAATGTTTACAAAGCAAATGATCTAATGCAACAATGGGGTATCAACGAAAATAATCAAATATTCAATCAATATTATCCAAATTTATGTATTGGATTCGTTGGCGAACTTGGAGTTGATTCAACTGTTAATTGTGTATTAGCTCAACCAACTAGTGCTAGTGATATTAATTTCCAATGGATTGCAAATCCAACCTATTCATTAAACCAAATTGTTAGTGAAGTACCAGAACCATTTCCAGCTTACACAAGTGGTGATTTATTAGCATCATATCAATACCTTAGTAATGATGCAACAAATGGTTATACTGATGATATTAGATCACTTTATACAAGTATTAATGTTAGTTTAGAACATTTCTATGTTAATGTCTCCAATGCAACTTGTCCATCATCAATTCATTCAACTGAAGATTTTTCAAATGTTCAAAATCAAATCAAAAATGAACTCACCTACGCAATCAATGTCCGTTTAGTATTTGATAACTATTCCGATTTTTATAGTAAATTATTTAGTCAAGGTAGTACAAATTTAACAAACTTGGCAAATTTAATTAATGTCATCTGACCAAGTTGTTGTCATCTGACCAAGTTGTAAATGGAAATTACACCGATGCAATTACCAGTGTTTTTTATGCAATTATTTCAGAGATACCAATTGGTGGTTCAATAATTGCAAACATTGGTGAGTCAGCAGTAGAATTTGGTGAATTAGATGCTGAAAGTAATGATTCAGGCCCATCAACCTATCAAGTTACATTAAGTAAACTCTATGATCATTTAAATGAAAATTATGAAAATGAAATGGCAAATGCCCAAAGAATGAAAAATACCATTTTACAAGATTGGGGTATGATGAGTAAAACCTTTGCATTATGTTTCTTACCAACCAATAATCCATCCTCACTCAATATCAATGGATTAGACTTTCAAAAAATTTCTACCATAGCTTCTATAGCTTACCAAACTGCAATGATTCAAATGTTATTACCAACTAATTATCAAATTTACTTTACACCAGCTGGTTACTATGCACCAGTTTCAAGTGATGATTACTCTTATACTGATAGTACTGGAACCTATATTATGGCGGAAATCGATAACTGTAACTCTCATCCTCCAAAAGCTTTAACCGATAAGTTATGGAATAATGGAGTTTCAAAACAAGAAGTTTTCACATCTTCCTATGGTTGGAATTTAGCTACCTCTGTGACCTATTACAATATGGTCGGTAGATATGGTGGAATGTTTAAATTATCTTTCCCAACTGTAAAGAATTTAACATCAGTACCAATTCAATTCGTAATGACCAATGGAAGGGATAGAGTTGGTACTTTCAATGTTAAAACTCATTTTACTGGATTAGCCTCAACATATTACAATTCAGGTGCCCTTGGTCATCATTATTACGATATTGCTGTAACTGATATTAACGGTAACAAGGTTGCAAATTTCACAGTTGACAATAATTTGGTAGCTCTTGAAGGTAGTTATGTTTCAATCAAAACTAATTCATTAGTTGTTCAACCAGGTTATGTTGTTGGTAATCCAACTTGTAATCAAGGTGGTTTTTCTCAAGGATTTGCTGCTTCAATTTTAATTCCAATTTATAAATCAAATTAAAAAAATCGATTTTAATTATTTATTATTTTAAATCTATTATCAAATAAATTATATATTTTTTTTTTTCGATAGTTTTATTTTTTTCGATAATCAGTTTTTTAAATTTTTTTTTCTAAGATACTGTTATCTGGTTATCTGAAAAATTAATTTCTTGATTTGAAATATTACCTTTAATTTTAGATTTGAATTTAATTAATTGATCAAAGAATAAATCGATTCTATTAATATCTAAAAAAAATATTAAATGCTCATTTAAAATTTCTAATTTATTACCTCTTTAACTTTTTTCCAATACTTTATAGAGTGATTCAACTGAAGTTTCATCTTCAAAGATTTTTTCAATTGAAATTTTAAAATTGAAAAATTGATCTTCATCTTCATCCAATTCACCATATACTTCATTAAAATATTTTTAAGATATATAGATTTCATTGACAAGTATTCATATTGATTATAGGTTGAATCCAAATCTATAAAAAACTGTTTACCCCCACTATTGGCTTCTTCAATTAAATCATAAGCTTCACAAATCCATTCAAATATATCACATTCTTTTAAATATAATTCATAAAGACCTTCTATTAACTTTTGAAATACATTTGCAAACCTTGATTCTGATCGAATATTATCAAAAAAAAATATTTAAAATTAATGAATTTAATTCAAGTATTGAATGATAGAATGTAGAAAACAAAATTGGTAGAAATCTTTCTTCTAAATTTTCAGTTGAAATTACAAATTCTTGAATATAATCATTATAACCAAACTTTATAGAAATTATGAAACAATTTTATCTCAAGTTGAAATTATATTTAAAAATAATTCAAAAGAATCCATTTTAGAATTCATTAAATATTATTCATCAAAAGATGTATATGAATTAATTGGTAATTTATATTGTGATCATATGGTTATAATGTTTTATATTCTCTATTCATCAGATACTAAAGATCAATATTTAGAATTTTTAAATTCAATTAATCCATATTGTTGTTCATCATCGTCACCAGCATGGTCATCATCAATTGATTCAAAACAAAATGAAAATGGTTCTGATGAAAATGGTGCAGATGAAAAAAGAGAAAAATATTTACATATTCAATCAATTAAATGTTATTTTCCACTTGAATGGAATTTATTTTTAAATAATATTAAATCATATTCTCCATTTAATAAAGTATTATTATTAACTATTTTTAAAATGTTTTCAATCTTTTCTTTTAATATTAAAAAATCTTTATTTATTGAATTTCCTTTTTTTAAATATTTCAATGTTAAATTCATTTTCTAAAAACTTTAAATTAAATAATCTTTTTTTAATTTCAAATGATTCAATTTCAAAGAATTTATTAATTTCAATTTTTGAAACATTTATATAACCATCTGATTTTGTATTGGTATTGGTATTGGTATTGGTATTTGTATTTGTATTGGTATTTGTATTGGTATTGGTATTGGTATTGGTATTGGTGGTGGTATTGGTGGTGGTATTGGTATTGGTGGTATTATAAAGTTTTGGATTATCTAAAATTAATTCTAATAACTCTACATTACAACGATAATTATTATAAACTGTAATTGAAATAATTTTATTTTTTAACTCAACTCAATTGAACTCATTATTTCTTTGGTGAAATTTTAATTGGTTTTGAAATTAATTTTAAGAAAGCTAAAAAAAAATAAAAAAATAAAAAAACAAATAAAAAAAATTAAATAAAAAAAAATAGAATACTAATATAAACATTAATTTTAATTAAACCCAACCAGATTTTTTTATTTGTTTTTGTTTTTATTTTTATTTTTTTTTTTATTTTTTTTTATTTTTTTTTGTTTTTTTTTTTTTTGTTTTTTTTTTTTTTTTTTTTTTTTTGAAAAGTATTTTTAATTGGATATTATTTGAAAAATATTTTTAAACTGGGGGTGTGTTGGTGTTTAATTTTTCTGTTTAATTTTTTTGTTTTTTTTTTCTTCATTATTAAACAAAAAAAAAAAAAAAATAAAAACAATTTAACAAAAAAAACAAAATAAAAATAACTTTTTTTGAATTTGACACTTTTGGTGTGAAAAGGATTAAAAAAGATTACGGAGTGGATTATTAAAATATTACAAAAAAAAAAATTTTTTAATGACAATAGTAATTTATGTTTTAATATAATTTCGGTAAATAAAAAAAATAAAATAAAAAAAAAAACAAAAAAACAAAAAAAAATAAATAAAAAAATAAAATATATGTATAATAAAAAGTAATAAATAAAATAAATAAAATAAATAAAATAAAAAAATAAAAATAATATGTTTAAGGTGATTGATCAAAAATTTTAAAAGAAAAAAAAAAGAAAATTTAAAAATAATTTTTTTTTGAAAATTTGAAAAGGCAAAAGGGCCAAAAGATTTTTTGAATATTTGCATTTCCGCTTTTTTTTTTTTTTTTTTTTTTTTTTTTTTTTTTCCAAACGACATCTGAAAATAATACTTTCTAAAAAAAAAAATACAAAAATAATTAAAAAAAAAAAAAAAAAAAAAAAAAAAGGCTTTTTTAAAATAAATTTAAATAATTATTTGAATCTGAAAAAAAAATAAAATAAAAATAAAAATTTTTAAAATTAGAAAAAAAAAAAAAAAATACAAAAAATTGAAAAAAAAAAAATAAAATATAAAATAATTTAAAAAAAAAAATAAAAAAAAAAATAAAACGACAAACAAATAATACAAAATTAATTAATATTTTAATAATATATAAATATATTTTTCATATGATAAATTACCATAATAAAAAAAATAAAAATAAAAAAAATAAAAAAAAATCAATTTATAAAAACAATATTACCCCATTTCTCACCACTCCCCTAACTCACCTCACTCGTTGACACTCCGTAGGATTGCCAAAAATCTTCAACTCTATTTTCTTTTAAAATAATTTAAAAATTTTATTTTTTTTTTTTTTATTTTTTTTATTTTTTTATTTTTTATTTTTTTTTTTTTTTTTTTTTGAAATCCAACCTGTCATAAATAAAATTTTTTTTTTTTTTTTCTATCATTCTTTTTATTAGTTTTTCCTTTGCCAATACAATAAATAATATTAATCAGTAAGTATAAAATTAAATTAAAAAAAAAAAAAAATTAAAAAATAAAAAAAAATAAAAATAATAAAAATAAAAAAATAAAAAAAAAAAAAAAATAATAATAATAATTAAATAATTCCAAATAAATTAAAAAAAAAAAAAAAAAAAAAATATTTTTTATTTTATTTTTTTAATCTATTTTAAAGATTCAATCACAAAATTTTTTTTTTTTTAATTATTTTTTTTTTTTTTTTTTTAAAAAGGATCTTTTTTTTTTTGGAAAACCCCCTAACAATTAAAATTTTTTTTTTTTTTTTTTAAAATTCCATAGTTTGATAAAAGAAAAAAAAAAAAAAAAAAAAAAAACAAAAACTAAAAAATTAAACACCCACATTATTGATAAAAAAAACAATCAAGTATTTTTTGAACCTTTTTTAATTGAATAAAAAGTTATGAATATCAAAAATTCAACAAATAGTTTAACAAACGAAGATATCAACACCACTAATAATACCAACAACCAACCAAGCGACAGCAATAATAATAATACTAGTAATATTAATAGCAGTAGCAGTCAAGTACCATCATCATCATCACCACCACTACCACCGCAACAACAACAACCAATTATTACCACCATCAGCAATTCGTCAATCACAATCACACATACCAAAACAAACATCATTTCACGATTTTAATCTTTGTCACAATCCACATAATGAGATTAACCCATTTGCAGACACCTCAAATAACCCAAACAATGGAGCCAGTGGTAGTGGAAATCCAATGTCAAAGAGTGGAGGCTTGTCTAAAAGCAGATCTGGATCTCAACATGAGATTGAATTGGGCTCCTCTAGTTCCAACTTAAAAAAGTCCAAATCAATGGAAAGTGTAGAATTTATTACCGAACCTCAAATTCCACTTTACTATTCAATGGTAAAAGAAAAGGAGAGACAAAGGGAAGTAAAACTTAGAAATAGAATTAAAAATAAATTAAAAAAAAACAAATCAAATACCACCACCACTACAACTACAACTGATGTCGGTGCTTCACCTTCAACTATTGAACCAATTGATGGTAATGATAAAGAACCAATGTCTGCAATTGATCTTGCTCAAGATAATATTGAAAAAAAAACTCAACACAAACCTAAAGATTTAGCTACTCAAACTACTGAAGAATTAACTGTAAGTAAAAAAAAAAAAAAAAAAAACAAAACAAAATTAAAATAATCATCATTATCACCGAATCAATATTCAATTTCCGTTGATTTTTTTTTTTTAATATTTTTTTATTTTATTTTGCGACCACGTCGTAAAAAAAAAAAAAAAATTGGAAATTAAATGTCAAAAAATATCTCACAATAATTGCGCAATTATTTTTAGTTGTACAAAAATTATTTCACCCAGGCGGAAATTATTTAATTTTTTTTTTTAAATAAATAATTTAAAAATAGAAAAAAAAAATATTAATAATAATAATAATAATAATAATAATAATAATAATAATAATAATAATAATAATAATAATAATAATAATAATAATAATAATAATAATAATAATAATAATAATAATAATAATAATAATATTCCAACATATATACTAATTTTTTTTTTTATTTTTATTTTTTTATTTTTTTATATTTTTTTTTTTATTTATTTTATAGCATGATCATACATTACCACTTGAAGAATTGATTATTAAATTAAAAACAAATATTAATATTAATGATCCAAGACATAGTTTTGGTCTTAGTAGAGAATTTGCAAGTGAAAGACTTGAAATTGATGGAAAGAATGCATTAACTCCATCTAAACCAGTTCCAAAATGGGTTAAATATCTTAAAGAATTTTTAGGACTTTTCCCAATTATGTTGGAAGTTGGTGGTATTTTATCAATTATTGCTTTTGGTATTGATACTGAAACTGGTAAAGATAATGTAAGTTTTTTTTTTTTTTTTTAAATAATAAATTTTTTATTTAAAATATATTAATTTTTTATTTTTTTTTTTTATTTTTTTTTTTTAATAAATAATTATTTAGTTATATTTAGGTATTATTTTATGGATTGTTGTATTTTTAACATGTACATTTTCATATATTCAAAATTCCAAATCTACTGGTGTAATGGAAGGTTTTAAGAAATTAGCACCATCATCAACTAAAGTTCTTAGAGATGATAATTTAATTGAAATTGATTCCGAAGATTTAGTAGTTGGTGATGTTGTAATTGTTAGAGCTGGTGATAAAGTACCAGCAGATTTAAGAGTGATTGCATCACATCATTTCAAGGTTGATAACGCCTCGTTGACTGGAGAAACTGAACCACAAACTCGTAGTCCAAATTGTACCGATGAAAATCCATTAGAAACTCAGAATTTGACTTTCTATGGTACATTAGCATGCCAAGGTGATTGTGTTGGTGTAGTCATTGCAACTGGTGATAGAACTGTTATTGGTAAAATCGCTAAATTAGCTTCCAATTCAAAACCAAACTCAACTCCAATGAAAGAAGAAATTGAAAAATTCATAAAAATCATTTCAATTGTTGCATTTTCTTTAGGTGCAATCTTTTTGGCAATTGGTTTTGGTAGATCAGTTGAATGGATTTTAGTAATTATCTATACCATTGGTATTGTTGTAAGTCAAGTACCAGAGGCTCTTTTACCAACTCTTACAGTTACACTCAATTTAACTGCAAAAAGAATGTCCAGAAAGAATGTACTTGTAAAGAATCTTTTAACTGTTGAAACTCTTGGTTCAACTACAACAATTGCATCTGATAAAACCGGTACCCTAACTCAAAATATTATGACTGTTGTTCATTTATGGTATGATGGTACAATCTATAGTTGTAATTCATTAACAGCAAGTAACTTTTTTAATGCTCAAGCTACAACCTTTAAAAAGTTATATCAAGTTGCAGCACTATGTAATAGAACCGTATTTGATAAATCTGAAAATCAAGATGATATTCCAATTCAATTAAGAAAGTGTATTGGTGATGCATCGGAAAGTGCTTTACTCAAATTTTGTGAACAAGTCGAAAATGTTGAACAGTATCGTGATAGATTCCCAAAATATTTTGAAATACCATTCAACTCTGTAAATAAATGGCAAATGAGTGTTCATACAATCGGTGATGATGGTGAATTCTTTATGGTAATGAAAGGTGCACCAGAACGTATCATTAAAATGTGTAATCGTATTCTCATCGAAGGTGAAGAACAAGAACTTGATGAAAAACATTTACAAAATTTCCAATCATCTTATGAACATTTAGCAGGTAAAGGTGAAAGAGTTTTGGGTTTAGCTTATTTACCATTGGATCCACAACAATACCCAAACAATTATATTTTCGATATGGAAGAAAAGAATTTCCCAACCAAAGATTTAGTGTTTGTTGGTTTAACTGCGTTAATGGATCCACCACGTCCAGGTGTACCAGAAGCCATTAGAACTTGTAAAGAAGCAGGTATTAGAGTTATGATGGTAACTGGTGATCATCCATTGACTGGAACAGCAATTGCAAAGCAAGTAGGTATCATTGAAACTGATGAAACTCTTAATGATATTGCTGAAAGAGAAGGTGTTGATGTACTTAGTTTGGACTTTTCACGTGGTACCTCTATTGCCATTACAGGCTCAATGTTGGATGATCTCACTAGTGAACAGTGGGACAAGATACTTTCCCTAAGAGAACTATGCTTTTGTAGAACCAGCCCAGAACAGAAATTACAAATTGTCGCACACCTTCAAAAACGAGGAGAAATTGTAGCAGTTACTGGTGATGGTGTCAATGATTCACCTGCTCTCAAGAAGGCTGATTTAGGTTGTGCTATGGGTATCACTGGTAGTGATGTAGCAAAAGAAGCAGCATCAATTGTTTTATTGGATGATAATTTTGCATCAATTATCGCTGGTGTAGAAGAAGGTCGTATGATTTTCGATAAATTAAAGAAATCAATTTGTTACACTCTCTCTTCAAATATTCCAGAGGCAATTCCATTCTTTTGTTTCTTTGTACTTCAAATGCCAGTAGCTTTATCAGGTATTTTAATTCTTTGTATAGATTTGGGTACTGATCTTATTCCTGTAATATCTTATGCATACGAAGGTAGTGAAACTGATCTCATGAAAAGAAAACCAAGAAATGTTAAAAAAGATAAATTGGTTAGTCTTAGATTGGCTATTTTCTCTTATCTCTGGTTAGGTTGTTGGCAATGTGCTGCTGGTTTCTTAAATTATTTCCTCCTTTTCAAGGATTATGGATATAGTGCTTCCGACCTTTACAATGTTTCCTCTACCTATTTCAAGAAAGATGCTCCACTTTATGGAGGTCATGATGATGCTAAACAAATTCAAATTTTAAATGAAGCTCAAACTGCATATTTCATCGCGATTGTAATAAGTAGAGTTGGGGCTTGTTTCTGCGCTAAAACTAGAATCATTTCAATTTTCCAACAAGGTTTCGGTAATATGGTATTCAATTTCGGTGTTTGTTCTATGCTTGCCATTGCTCTATTCATTGTTCATGTACCAGGTGTTAGAACTTTCTTTGGTTGTACTATTGTCAGTTATAAATATTGGTTAATTCCAATTCCTTTTGCTGTATTTTTGGTTGCATCAAATGAATTGAGACTTTGGTTAATAAGAAGATATCCAAAGTCTACATTTGCTAATCTTTGTGCTTGGTAAATTAAATTAAAATAATATAATAAATATAAATATAAAAATATCATATACATATACCTGTGTATTTTTTTCATTTGTTTTTAAGTTTAAGGGAAAAAAAGAAAAAAACAAAGTTAACTTTGTCTTTTTTTAATGGAAATCATTTTTTTTCACTTTTATTTTTTATATTTTTTCTTTACTATTAATATTTTTATTTTTTATATTTATAATCCTCACCTGGAAATGTATCTTTTTCTTTATCCAATAGCATTATTTCTTACAAGAACGACCTTGTTGAGAAATAAAAAAAAAAAAGAAATAAAAAAAAAAGAAATAAAAAAAAAAAAAAAAAAAAAAAAGAATATATAAACAAAATCTTTTTTTTTTTTAATTTTTAAATTTATTATTTTGCAAAATGGAAGGCAACAATGAATATTTAGATATATGTATTTATTTAAAAACTTTTGAAGAGAATATGGACTTATTAGTTGCGACTTTGCTAAACCTAAATGAAGGTAGATTTTATTTATTTTTTATTTTATATTTATTTTTTTTTTAGGAAGTTGGACAGGGGGAAAATTTTATAATATTTTATAATATAAGTTCTTTTTTATTTTTTTTATTTTTTTTTATTATTTAATTATTATATTTGTTTTTGAAATGCAGTTTTATTTAAAAATTTTAAGGTTTATTCAATAAACTTTATTGAAAAATTTAGGGAATTATATGGCCATATATTTTCCTAATGTTATAGTGCATAGATAAATCTTTCCTTTCTCTGACACCAATATTAATACTGACCATTTTTTATTTCTCTTTGGATATGATAGTATTGATATGAACATTAACTTTTCCAAATGATATAGTGCATAGATAAATCTTTCCTTTCTTTACCATTAGATTGGGTTATGATACATATCATATTACTACATTTTCTTAGAAATAACCACTTTTAAATTCTTTTTTCTATATTTTTTAATAGTAAAATTAGATTTATTTATTTTTTTTTAATTTTATTAATTATTTTTAATTTTTTTTTTAAATCACTTTTTAACCTTTTTTTTTTTTTTTCTTTTAAATTCTATCTTTAATCTTTGTTTTTGAAATAATACTATTTCATTTTATTGGTTTTAATTCTTTGGTTTGGAATGAAAAAAAAAAAAAAAAAAAAAAAAAAAAAAAAGGTCAATTTATATTCTGATAATTTTTTTTATATTTCCAATTTAAAATTATTTTGATTTGTCCTAAAAAGGAATGTTAATTTTTTTTTTTTTCCTTTTTTTTAATCAAATTTCTAAATTGGAAACTATTAGATTAATTTTATAAAATTTTTGTTTTGTTTTTATTATACTTATTCTCCCCATAAATCATCCATCAACATTGAAATTATTTAATAATCTTACTCAAACTAAAAAAAAAAATTGTAAGTTATAACTATTCACTTAAAACAAAAAAAAAAAATTTTACAATCTTTATTATTATATACTAATATTAATTGTATATAGGCTTCTTCATTTATTATTAAATTGTTTTCAATATTTGAAGCTGTTAAATTAATTTCTTCTTTATCTGCTAATGGAAACAATATTTATTTTTTTATTTTTTTATTTATTTTTTTATTTGTTTTTTTATTTTATTAATTTTTTAATTTATATAAAAGAAAACAATGATTTGGTTAACTTTTAATTGTTTTTTTTTAATTTTCTTTTTTGGTTGAAGGTATAAATTCTTCAGAATCTTCCCTTAATTCATCTTCAAACAAAGAATATTAGATTAAAATATAATTCAAAAAAAAAAAATTTTTGTGTTTTTTTTTTTTTTTTTTTTTTTAATCTATTATAATGACAAACACAGGTCCAATATTTTTTTATTTTTTATTTTTTCCATATGTTAACAAATAATTAAAATAATAATTAAAATCACACAAATAATAAAAAATACATAAATTACTAATAATAGATTTCCAAAAAAAAATCTTTCCACAAGTTGACAATAAGCGAAAAAAAAAAAAAAAATAAAAAAAAACATATCTCTGATATTGTTTGTTCAAATGTCAAATGACAAAAGAATTATTTTAAAAAATAAAAAATAAATTGTTAAAAAAAAAAAAGATATTTTTTTTTTGACTTTTTTTTTTTTTTTTTTTATTCATTGAAAAAAAGATATTTTTATTTATTTTATATTCTTTTTTGTATTATTTTTTTTTTTTCTTTCCATTTACTAAGATCCATCTTTGATCTTTTGGTTCTTAATAAAAATAATCTTTTTTTTTTTTTTTTTTTTTTTTTTTTTTCACAAACTTTATTTTTAAATTTGTCCACAAACCTTTTTTATTTTTTTTTTTTGATTTTATTTTTTTTTTTTTATTTTATTTTTTTTTTAAATATTTTTTTTTTTTGGTTTTTTTTAATAAAAATTTAAAATTTTATATTTTTCCAATTTTTTTTTTTTTTTTTTTAAATTATCACACAACCCACATCTGCTTCTAATCATTTTAAATGTAATTATTTTATTGCATAACTCCATCAACTATAAACACAATCTGAATTTGAATGAAACCAACCACCCTTTAGCACACAACCACCACTCACCACAAACAATAATTTTCTCTCATAACCCACCCTCAATAAGTCCTCAAACTATTTTTAAAAAAAAAATAAAAATAAAAAAAATATAAAAAAATAAAAAAAATAAAAAAATAAAAAAATAAAAAAATAAAAAAAAGGAAAAAAAAAACAATAATAATAATAAAATAATAATAATAATAAAAATAATAATACAAAATCAGTTTACAATTACTTTTTTTTTTTTTTTTTTTTTTTTTTTTTTGATAACAAAAACCAATATTCTTATAATTTTTTTTTTTTTTAACAACGCAATAAAAAAAAAAAAAAAAATCCACATTATTAATATTTTTTTTTTTTTTTTCAAAAATTTTTTTTTTTTTTTTTTTTTTTTTTTTTCAACTAAAATATTTTTAACTCCATAACAAACACCACACATATCTAAAATAGAAGCCTTTTTTTTTTTCTCTGGGAATCAAAACAACAATAATAATAGTTATTAAATTTAAATAAATAATAATAAACCAAATAAATAAATAAATAAATAAATAAATAAATAAATAAATAAATAAATAAATATTAATAATAATAATAATAATAATATAAAATTTAATAATAATACAATTTTAGTATTATTATTTTTTTTTATAAAAAAAAAAAAATGAATGAAATTACAAATAAAATGAATTATTTGATATCTAAATTAATAGACCCAAATTTAGTAAATCAAAATAATAATAATCACAATAATAATAATAATAATCATCACAACAATAATAATAATAACAATAATAATTTTAATAATAATTCAAATCCATTAAGTGCAAGAGAAGAGAAACCAAAATTAAAATATAAACATTGGTGTGGAACAGTAGAGAAAAAGGTAGCATCAATTGGTTCATTGATACCAGTTTTAGAATCGAATCTTTTAGGATCAGATGAAAAGAAAAAAGAGAAAGCGATTACAACATTTCATAAAATCACAGTCTCATTGAATGAGTTAATCCCACTTTTAGAGATTATACAATATAAACCAGCTCATAAATCTGAGGGTTTTGCTTCGACATCACATAGTTCACAACATGGTGAATCTGATTCACCACCAACTTCTGGCTTCATTTCATCCTCCTCAACTTCACCAAATACATCAAATTCAAATTTAGCAAATTTAACAAATAACGCAACTGCAGCACAAACCACTGCATCATCATCATCAACATCATCATCATCATCATCATCATCATCAACAACCAACCCCCCTGTAAATAGCACACCAAATAGTAATAGTAATAGTAATAATAATAAAGATTTAAATAATAATAAAGATCAACAATCACCATTATCAATGTCACCAATTTCTTCATCAGCAAATGGTAATTCAGAGAATGGATTATTAGCGGCATATAAAGAGTTAACAAATAGTGGTGGAATTAAAGCACAACAACTTGATGGCAGTAGTAGTAATGGGATTAGTGGTGGCGGTGGAGTATTAAGATCAACTAAAGCAATTTCATATTCATGTAGGGATGCAATGTTAACATTATGGTCACAATTATTATCATTCATTGAAAAGTATCATAATATTGAAAAGGATTTAACACCATTTTATCAAACTATTCTTTTAATTTGTCGTAGAAAAGAATATGATAGTTCAATTTCACATATTGATCCAATTACCACTAGACCTTGGTCATTGGCTCCAAATGAAATCTTATCAAAATATAGAAAAATTATACATAAAACTTTTTCATTTATTGCTACAATTTTATCATCACCATTATTCTTTTCAATACCATTAACTCATTTTTGTTCAAAAGTATTTATATTTATATTTATTTTTTTATTAAAAAAAAATTTAAATTTAAATTTAAAATTAATTTAGAAATACTTACACTTTTTTTTTTTTTTTAAAAAAATTAATATAAAGTTTTTATCAGTATCATTTTTTAGAATACCAAAAGTAGCAAAAATAATTTTAGAAGCATTAACACCACCAGAAACAGAAATTCAAGATATTATATCACATTTTCCAATACCTTCAAATTTAAAACATTTAACAATTGTTGGTGATAGACCAGATAAATCACCATTTCATACTTTTTTAATGCAAATGGGTAATAATAATAATATAAATAATATAAATAATAATAATAATAATAATAATAATAATAATAATAATAATAATAATAATAATATAAATAGTAATAATATAAATAATATAAATAATAATAGTAATAATATAAATGTGAATAGTAATAATATAAATGGGAATAATAATATAAATGGTAATAATAATAATATAAGTGGGAATAATAATATAAATGTGAATAATATAAATGGAAATAATATAAATGGGAATAATATAAATAATATAAATAATATAAATAATAATAATATAAATGGGAATAATATAAATAATAATAATATAAATAATAATAATAATAATAATAATAATAATAATAATAATAATAATAATAATAATAATAATAATAATAATATAAATTTTATTGAAGAATTTTCAATTGAAAATATACCACAAGGTTGGATAGATAATTTAGCAAGAAAAGAAAGTGTTTTTTTTATATTTTTTAAAGATTGGCTCACAAGTTGTAAATATGTTTTAGGTGAAACAGTCGATATGAAAACTGTACCAGGATTCTTTACTATAGCCTATGCATTACTACATGAAATAAAGACAAGGGAACAAGCACCACCACCACTATCAAAGCCAACACCATCATTGGATGCTCAGTATACATTGATTCAATGTTGTAGACAAGATAATATAATGGATGTAATGATGAAAACCATTTTCTTAAAGACTTGTGTATTCGATCTACCAGTGGTTTCAACTACGTTGTCATTGGTTGAATGCTGGCTAAAAGAGTATGGTCCTTTACCCGACTCTTTCGATATCAATTTCTTTTGTGAAGGTATTGAGAGTATAATAGTGGCTGATCATCACCAAATTCTAATTAGAGCATTACAAATGCTATACAATACAAGTGAATGTTTCCAAAGAAATCTTCGTAAAGTTCTTTTCCAAGATTTACTTTTAAATAAATACTTTTACGCTTTGTTTTTACATTGGGATCAACCTGTTAGAAATGCATATCATCATTTATTACTCTATAAAATGGTTAGAATTAATAGATCGAAACTCTATGAATCTGGTGCTACCTTGCAAGAATTTTCAAAATTAACTCATAATACACCTGCAATTATCACTAAAAGTAGTGCTTTATCACCAACTAAATTCATTGATTCAAAAGATGATAATCATAGTTATTTTTCATCTTCCAGAATTAATAATAATTCTTCGTTATCATCAAGTATTAATTCAACAACATCAACCACCACAACCACAGCAACAACAAATGGTAAATCAACAACAACACCATCATCATCCCTCTCCTCTAGCACAGGTACTATTAATACAAAATCACATTCAATTAGTATTGGTAGAAAAGTGCCACCACCTGTACCACCAAGAAATTTTTCAGAAATTGATCAACAATCAAACTTAAATTTAGAGTCTGATGACTCTTTTGTAATTATAGAATCGGAAAATACAAATAGTAATAATATTAATATTAATAATAATAATAATAATAATAACAATAATAACATATCAATTGAAGGAAATAGCATTACTATGACAGCTAGCAATTCACCATCATTAGCTTCAACACCATCACATTTATCACCACAACCATCAGATTTAAGTAATCAACCTTCAAATGTATCATCATCATCTGCTACAATAAATAATAATAATAATAATAATAATAATAATAACAGTATTAAGGAACAAACAAA
>NC_007087.3:1144069-1156569 GCF_000004695.1 Dictyostelium discoideum AX4
AAAAAAAATATGGAAAAAAAAATGAAAAAAAAAAAAAAAAAAAAAACTTGTACATAATGTAAAAATCCGGGGTAAAGGATGTTCAAAAAATTGTTTTTTTTTTTTGAAAAAAAAAAAAAAAAAAAAAAAAAAAACAAATAGCAATCATCTCTCAATAAAAAAAAAGCCATTCTGATAGTGAAATTAATTTTGGCAAATTTAAGAGACATAATATTATCAATTTTATAAAAGAAAATGATATGAATAAAATAAATAAATTTAAAAAATAAATTTAAAAAATAAATTTAAAAAATAAAATATAAAAAAAAAAATATAAAAAAAAAAAAAATTTGTTTAACAAAATTTCTTGGGTATTAAAAAAAAAAAAAAAAATAAAAAAAAAAATAAAAATAAAAAATAAAAAAATAAAATAAAAAATAAAAAATAAAATAAAAAATAAAAAAAATAAAAAATAAAAAAAATGATTAAAGGAAAAGTTTATATCTTTTTTTAACCTTTTTTTCAATTCGATTGGGTGCAAAGGTAAATCTCTGTGTCAATTATAGTTCAATTAAAAATAAAAAAAAAAAAACGGCTTCTGTTGGGTGTTCTGTTCCAAATTTTTTTTTTTTATTCGAATTTTATTTTTTTTTAATTTTTTATTTATTTTTTTTTTATTTTTTTTTTTTAGCATCACAAGTGAACTTTTGGAAAATAAGGTCTATTTTTGGGTTTAACAACAACCCAAAAAAAAAAAAAAAGCCGCAAAATAAAAGAAAAAAAAAAACTATAAATTGAAGGAAAATGAAAATAATAATCATTTGATAAAATAAAATAAAAGCAACACAAATAAAAAAATAAAATTGTATGTATTTTAATTTTTATCTTTTCTTATTTTTTTTTTTTTTTTTTGTACAATTATCATTTATTTTTCTTTTTCTTCTCTTACTTACTAACATTTTTTTTTTTTATTTTTTTTTTTTTATTATTATCTAAAAAGAAATAAAATGAACAAATTAATAATTTCAATCAACATTTTCGAAATTTCAAACCAAAATGATTTACCACTTGGAAATGATGAAAATCAATCTCATATTGTTAATGATACAATTGATGAATTAGAAAGTGCAATTTCTTCAATCATCAATTTTTACAATCAATAGAGATATCCTTAAAAAAAAAAAAAAAAAAAAGAAAACTATTTTTATTATTTTTTTTTTTTTGATCACAATCTCAGACAATAATGGTGCGTCACACCACATAATAATCCAACATCTCTGGGTACTACAGATAGAGGAACAAAATTCAATGATTACATATCTGATTGCTTCGTTCTAAAACTAAAGAAAATAACCAAAGGTTACTTTCATATTTTATTTCATTTCTTAATTTTTAATAAGATAAAAAAATAAATAATAAAATAATAATAATAATAAAATTAAAAATAAAATTATTTTTTTATTCATAATATTCTAAATTATTGTTTTTTGAAAATTTCATTAATTTTCCATTTATAATAAAAAAGTTTATACTTTGTAGAATTAAATTTCTTTCGATCTGTTTTAATGTTTCTTCAGTGCAACCAAAACATAATTCTTCAATAGATTTTGGTAAATGGATAAATGTTTTAATTACTTCTATACCAATTGAATCACTTAATTCTAAAAATGTTACACCTTCAGGAATAATACCACGATGACGAATATAATTTTTATAATTTTTTAAAATTAGGTGTTTCGTATTTGTGAAAAGATAAGGTTTAAGGATAAAATCATTTTTAAATTCTCCTTCATAAATAAACGTTTCTAAACTGTTGTGTGTAATTTTACTAATTTCCAATACTCCAATACCTTTAATACATATATATTCAACATTACTGAAACAAAAGTCTAAATTAATAATATTATAATTTGGATTATTTAAAATAACAACCTTTTTATTAGCTATATAATCGACATTAATAATTCCATTGAAATCATCACCAAATTCAATCATTTTACTATTATTTGGAAATTGTTCACTTGTTATCGTTGTTGAATTATTAATTCTTAAAATATCATTTTCACCATTTATTCCATTTCGATATTTAATTCGTTTCAATGGTGTTTGTTTTAAAAATTTAAAGTAATTTTCAAAATTATCATAATTTTCCTTTTTTTTTTATTTTTTTTTAATTATTATTATATTAAATTAGTACATATTTATTAATATTTTAAAGTAGTTTTCAAAATTATTTACATTTAAAAATGGATGAATTTCTAATACATCAATATCTAAATATCTACCTATACATTTTTTTATAAAGTTTAAAAAAAGTGGTGATATTTGACTTTTTTCTACATATTCGTAAATATGAGTTAACTTTATAGGTTTTATTTCAAATTGTGTTGGATAAAATAATTCGAATGATATAAAACCCAAGCTATATACATCAAATGTATAATTAACAATTGATACGTTATTAAGAATACATTCATCAGGTAAATATGTACCATAATGATCTCTTTTTAAATCTCCAATCTTTTGAGACAATCCATAGTCAATAATCTTTATATCAAAATTATTATCATCATTAATATTACTATTACTATTATTATTATCATCATTAATATTACTATTATTATTATTATTATTATTATTATTATTATTATTATTATTATTATTATTATTATTATCATAATTATTGGGTTTTAAAATTATATTATCACATTTTAAATCCATATGAATTAAATTACAATTATTATGAAGAAATTTCATAGTTTCTAAACATTTTTTTAAAATTATTGAAATTTGTTTTTCATTTAAAGGAAATTTTTTTTTTTTTAATTCATAAATTGTTTTTCCTTCAATAAATTCTAAATAAATATATAATTTATTTTTTCCTTTAATTCCATATCCAAAATAATCAATTATTGAACTTATTTGCATCTCTTTATTTTTATTTTTTATTAATTCTAAATTATTCACTTCATTAAATTGAATTTTATCCTTTTATAATTTTTTTTATTTTTTTTTGTTTTATTTTTATTTTTAAAATAATTTTAATATTAGTAATAATAATAATATTGATAATTTTTAAATAAAAAGATTAAATTTAAATTAAAATAAAAAGTAATTTACATCAAATTTAATTTTTTTAATTGCAATCATTTTTTTATTTACAATAGTTCCATTAATTATACCATTTTTCTTTTTTGCTTTTGATATTTTAGAAAACCCACCTTTTCTATAATTTTTTTCAATAATTTCCCATTCATCCTTATTGAAAGTGTTATCATTTTCAATCATTTTTTATGTGTTGCAGTTAATAATATATATTGATGTTTTTTTTTTTTATTTTTTTTTTTTTATATGACCTTTTTTTTTTTTTTTTTATTTTTATTTTATTTTATTTTATTTTTTTTAAAAAAAAGCCCACACGCACTTGTTTTATTTGTAAATAAAAAAAAAAGAAAAAAAAAATAAAATTAAAAAAGGGGGAAACTAAAAATTAATTTTAAAAAAAGTTTTTTTAAATTATATTATTATTTGCCCAAATGGTGTGGTGAAATTCTTGAAAATTTATATTTTTTTATTTATTTTATTTACTATAATGAATAATATAATAAATGATCATTTAAAATATACAAAAATAATAAGATATATATCGTAAAAATTGTTCATGTTATAGTAATTTTTTTTTTTAATAAAAAGTGAATGATTAAAATAAAAAAAAAAAAGTTACTTTTAAATTTATTATTTATTTATTATTATTTTATTGTTATTTAAAATTAGAAAGAAAAATAAAAATTTATATTATTAAAATAATCTTTTTTTTTTTTTTTTTTTTTTTTTTTTTTTTTTTTTTTTTTTTTTTTTTAACAAACAATATTATCTTTTAAATATGTTTCAGAATTATCAGAATTTTTTAATTCAATTACATGTTGATTAATAATTATAATTGAAATTGAATCTGGAATATGTTTTCTTTGAATTTTATCAAATACATCTGGTGGACAAGAAAAAGTTAAATCATTTACAGATGGTGGTAAATTTTTTAAAGTTTCAATTGCTTCCAAATCTTTTAATTTTCCCCATGCCAAATATTTTACGGTTGGTGGAATTGTATCAATAATAATTGAGTGATTATTAAATGGAATTAATAAATTTTTAACATGTGGAATTGATTTTATATTAAGATCAGTTTGTACTTCACCATAGTATTTCAAAGTTTCTAATGTTGGTGGTAAATTTTGAAGTGCATTTCTATTTCTTCCTAATGACAAATAGCAAAGTGAACCAAAATATGGTAAGGTATGTGTGAAAGCGTTACCTAAAGTCAAAGATTTTAAATCACAATCTAAAAATAAATCATCATCCATTTCTTGATTAAAGAAACTATCACCATCTACACCAAAATCAAGAATTTGGACAGTGGATGGTATAGATCCAGGAATTAATCGTTGATTGAATGTTTTTTTAAATATTAATTCAACAGTTCCATCTGGAACTATTCCAGGTCCAAATGGTTCTTTATTATCATTATCTTCAAAAGTAAATGTTTTACCCTCAATTTTAATTCCTTTCTTCTTTTGGGTTATATCCATCCATCTTTTATGACCTCTTTGAATTAAATAAAGCATATTTCCTTTACTTTTAAATAACTATAAATTAATAAATTAATATTAAAATTAATGAAAAAAAAATAAAAAAAAAGATTAATCTTTTAAAATATTCGTTAAACATACAGATAAAAATGGATGATCAATCAAAGTTATTGAATCAAATCTTAAAACTTCTTCTTCAAAAAAACATTTTTGAATAAAATTTTGTAAAAATTTAGAAGCATGTGGTGGAATTTTTGGTATCCAAATATTTGGTTTGTTATTATTATTATTAAAACTTGCACCATCAATTTGGATTTCAGTTTCTTCCAATTCCCCACCTAGCATTTTAATTACAAGGCAACCAAATATCCAGATATCAGATTTTCTACCACATTGGCCACCCAATTTAATTTCTGGTGGAATATAACCAATACTACCACATTGTGTATAACATTTTGAACCATCGTTAGATGGTGAAAAACTAAAAGAGAGGCCAAAATCAATTAGTTTCCATTTATTAGATTCTTTATCAAACATGACATTTTCCAATTTTAAATCTCTATGAATAACTCCAATTTCATGAATTGATGCTAATGATTTTATTAAATCTTCAATTATTTCACTTAATTCTTTCTCTGGAATCGGATGATTTTTTAAAACATATTCTTCTAAAGTATATCCATTAATATATTCAATAAATATATATGTAGTATGTTTATTACAACACCAACCATAACATTTTACTATACTATCAATATTTTTCAATTTTTCTAAAACTTGACCTTCTTTCCAAACATTTTTATCCTTTTTATTTCAAAAAAAAAAAAAAAAAAAAAAAAAAAAAAAAAAAAAAAAATTAATTCCATTATTTTAAAAAATTAAAATTAAATATAAATAATTATTAAAAATTTACCTTATTTATAATAATTTTTAAAATACAAGTTTTAAAAGAATTTCCATTTAAAACAATATTGTTTTTATTATTTACTTTAAAAACATTTGATTTTAATGTCTCTACAATTTCCCAATCTTCTTCTTTATATATATATGAATTCATTTTTTTTTAAAAAAAAACAATTTATATTAATAATTAATCTTTATATTATTATTATTTATAACTATTATTTATTTCTATTATATTTTTAAATTTGAGGTATAATTTATTTTAATTTATTTTAATTTATTCAATTTTTTTTTTTTTTTTCTTAATTATAATTTTTTTTTTTTTTAAATATTTGTATATTTTTAAGTTGAAATAAATAAGTTGTTAAGATACTATAATTAGCTAAACACAAATACAACCACAGTGATAAAAAAAGAAAATCAATATTTATTTAATTATTTTTTAATTTTTTTTTTTTTTTCTAATTTCTATCATTCCATTGGGGGATTGTTATTTTTAGCTGATAAACAAAACTTATTATTATTATCGCACATCAATTATATTTAAAATATTAAAAATATTAAATTTAAATAATATTTGTGTGATTGTGTGGTGTGTTTCCATTTATTTTTTTTTTTTTTTATTATTTTTTTTTTTTTTCGAATTAAAAAAATAAATAAAAAAAAAAGAATTATATATTTACGGGTTTAAATCAAATAGAAACTAAATTTTTATTTTTTTATATTTATTTTCTAAAAAGATTTAATATTGATGTACATTAATGTAATTATACAAGTTTTTTTTTTTTTTTTTTTTTTTTTAAAAAAAAAAAATAAAATAATAATTAAATTTAATTACAACCACATGAATAACTTCTGGTTGCACTGAGATTGATATCAATATCAATGTTTACATTGACATCGACAATTGCAAGTAAACCAGCACCTGGATAACCATAACTACCACCACCACATGAACCACATGCAATTGAATTTGAACCCATTGATAAACCAGAAGCATTCTTTGATGATACACTTGATTTAGATGAAGTGTTCATTGGTTTTGAAATTGAGGTTAAGGCAGCTAAAAAAAAAAAAAAAAAATTGATTAATATTAAATTAAAATAAAATATATAATAATTTTCATAAACAGTATTTACATAATAAAGACATTGTAAATTGTTAGATGAATGATTTTTAAATTGATTGATTAAAAAAAAAAATAAAAAAGCTATTTATAATTTTTTTTTTTAATTAAAAAATTTATTTTTTTTTTTTTTTTTTTTTTTTTTTTTTTTAAATCTTTTTTTTTTTACCTAAAGATAATTCATTTAAATCTTTTAAATCTATAATTTCGAATTATGCAATTTAACTTTTAAAAAGATAATTATATAGATTTAATAGATAAATTGTAAAAAAAAAGGTTAATTAAAAAATGATTTTGATATTATTTTCTTTTTTGTAAAAAAAAAAAAAAAAAAAAAAAAAAAAAAAAAAAAAAAAAAAAAAAAAAAAAAAAAAAAAAAAAAAAAAATTTAAAAAAAGATGAGTTTCAAAAGAAATAAAGAAAATTTTAATTTAAAATAATTTAAAGAATTTTTTATTTTTTATTTTAATATTTTTACAACAATTGTAATTTTTTATGATTTTAAAATTATAAATTAATTACAACCACATGAATAACTTCTGGTTGCACTGAGATTGATATCAATATCAATGTTTACATTGAGATCAACAATTGCGAGTAAACCAGCACCTGGATAACCATAACTACCACCACATGAACCACATGCAATTGAATTTGAACCCATTGATAAACCAGAGACATTCTTTGATGATACACTTGATTTAGATGAAGTGTTCATTGGTTTTGAAATTGAGGTCAAGGCAGCTAAAAAAAAAAAAAAAAAAAAAAAAAAAAAAAAAAAAAAAAATAGTTTAATAATTTAAAATTTTTATATTAATTAAACTTTTTTTTTTTAAAAAAAAAGAATATTTACATAATAACGACATTGTTGGAATAAGTTTTTTTGATTTTGAAATGAATGATATAAAAAAAAAAAAAAAAAAATTATTTATACTTTTTTTTTTTTTTTAAATTAATTAAATAGTAATAAAAAAAAAAAAAGAAATTTTTATTTAATTACATTAACGAATTTAATTAAATTTAATTCTATGTAGAATCTGATAAATCTTGATCAGATTTCTTATGTATTTATTCATTTTTTTTTTTTTTTGTGTTTTTTTTTTTTTGTGTTTTTTTTTTTTTTTTTTTTTTTTAAAAATAAAATAATGCATGCAGGTAGTATTTTTTTTTTTTTACAAATAAATTAATATATTAACAAATACTATTTTTTGAAAATCAATAAAGTTTGGTTTTAACTTTTTTTAGGTTGTTATAAATTATTTTTATTTTTTTTTTTGTGGATTATTATAAAAAAAAAAAAACTTATTTATTTTATTCGATCAGTGGTTTGAAATAAAATATATATTTTAACAGTACCTCTAATACATACTTTCACCAAAATAATCAATTAATCTTTTAAGGGATAAAAGTTTTTTATTTTCAACAGTTTTTAAATTCTACTTTTAAGAAAGTAATCAAGATTTAATAGATTAAAAATTAAAAATTAAAATTAAATCGTTAACAATTATTAATATTTTTAAATGTTGTTTAATTAAAAAAGAAAACTATAAATTAAAATACAATTTTTTTTTTATAAATCATTCAATTTTAAATCAAATTAATTTTAAAACACCAAAAAAAAAAAAATGTCTTTATTATGTAAATATTAAAAAAAAAAAAAAAATTATGTAAACTATTAAAATTTAAAACTAAATTTTAATTTTTTTTTTTAAAAATATATTAGCTGCCTTAACCTCAATTTCAAAACCAATGAACACTTCATCTAAATCAAGTGTATCATCAAAGAATGCCTCTGGTTTATCAATGGGTTCAAATTCAATTGCATGTGGTTCATGTGGTGGTGGTAGTTATGGTTATCCAGGTGCTGGTTTACTAGCAATTGTTGATCTCAATGTAAACATTGATATTGATATCAATCTCAGTGCAACCAGAAGTTATTCATGTGGTTGTAATTAAATTTTTTAAGTGTAAAATACTGTACCATTATAATAATTTATTGTAAAAATAAAATAAAGTAATCTGTATTATTTTTAAATTTAAAGCTAGCCTAAAATTTAATTTTGACTTTATTTTTTTATTATTATTTTTATTTAAATTTTTACCAGCAACCCAATTTTTTTTTTTTTTCCTTTAAGCAAGATTTTTTTTTTTAAAGGAAACCATTTTTTTTTTTTTTAAAGGAAACCAATTTTTCTCCGCTGCTAGGGCAGCACACTGATACTAGCATATCACTGCTGCAGCTTGCATGCTGTCAGTCGCCTGACTTCTTTCACTTGCATCTGCTTGCTCACTCTTCAGTTTAACAAGATTTTTTTTTTTTGTGATTGCCAGATAATTCAATTTAATTTTTATTTTTAATTTTTTTTAATTTTTTTATTTCAATATTTCTTAGTGGCCAAGATTTTTTTTTTTTTGAAATTGTAATTTTTTTTTTTTTTATTTTTTTTTTTTTTCCTAGTGTTTTTATCTTATATCATTTTTTTTTTTTTTTTAACAATACATTCACATTAAACAATGAAAGAAATAAATAGTAGTAAGAATGAAATTTTATTTTGGAAAGTTTTTAAAAATAAATTATTATTTAATAATATTTTCGATGTTATGGTAAAAATACCAATAAAATATAATGATTATACAAAGATTCATTCATTTAATAGAATAAAATTTAAATATATTATTTCATTAAAATTTATGATCGAAAAGAATCTCTATAAATTATTAAAATGTAAATTAGATAATAAAGAGTCAATAATTGTTGAAGAGGATTCAATGATTTCGATATTTAAAAAAAAACAAAATATTGAAGATGAAAAAAAAAATGAAAAATTATTATTATTAATTTTAAAAAATAGAGAAACATTAAAATTAGATAATAGTTTTGATTTTATACAAAAAGCAATATTTGAATCAAATGAAAAAGTTTTAAATCTTTTATTAAATTATCCAAATGAAATTTCAACAAATCAACTACATCAAAAACCTCTTTTAATAATTAAAGATTCACACATTCAAAGTATAATTGGAAATTCAAATGTTTCAATGTTAAAAACTTTATTAAATTCATCACTATTTAAAAATCAGCAACAACAACAATTGGAACAATTTCATCAATTAGTACCTTCAAATGAATTAAAAAATAAAATTATTTCTATTACAATTAATAATAGTTATCGTTGCAATGAAGAGTTATTAGAATTTATTTTAGATAATCCAACACTTTATAATACCACCACCACCACCACCACCAATATCACAAAACCAGATGGTGATATAAATGTTTCAAAAATTGAAATTAATAAATTCTTTGAAATTGAATCATTTGAAATTAAAAAGAGGTTATTCAATTTAAAGTTTTTAGAAATTGAATTTAACATTGAAATATTTAAAAAAAAAGTGAATTCAATCACTAAAGATTCTTCAATATTAAAAGAAAAGATTGAAAACATTTTAAAAATAGTTAATAATAATAAAGAAAATTCCCATGATCAAGATTATGGTAATGAATTTAAAAGTCTTTTAAAATTATATTCTCCATATTCAAATGATGTTTATAAACAATACATTTTAAATTATAAAGAGATAATCGATGATGATCATGATGATGTTGAATATTTACAATTTATAGATATTAATAAAAAGATTGAAACAGAGCTATTATATTCACTCAATACTTTTAATTTAGAATTATTAAAAAAAGTAATTGAAAAAAATGAAAAACAACAAAAACAACAACAACAAAAACAAGTGTTTCAAGAGATTTTTAAAAAATATGTTCCAATTGATATTTATAGAGAAAATGAAACAGTTTTATCTCAAGTAGAGATTATTTTTAATAATAATTCAAAAGAATCCATTTTAGAATTCATTAAATATTATTCATCAAAAGATGTATATGAATTAATTGGTAACTTATATTGTGATCATATTATTATTATGTTTTGTTTTCTTTATTCATCAGATACTAAAGATCAATATTTAGAATTTTTAAATTCAATTAATCAATATTGTTGTTCATCATCATCTTCATCGTCATTGTCATCATCAATTGATTCAGAACCAAATGAAAACGGTGCTAATGAAAATGGTGCAGATGGAAATGGTGGTGCAGATGAAAATGGAGCTGATGAAAATGGTGGTGCAGACGAAAAAAAAGATAAATATTTACATATTCAATCAATTAAATGTTATTTTCCACTAGAATGGAATTCATTTTTAAAGAATATTAAATCATATTATCCATTTACTAAAGATAGTAAAGTACCATCAGTTACAATGAGTATTGATGATAAAGAAACAATTGATTGGTTATTTAATACATGTGGTCATTCAACATTTTCAAAGATAATTGTTAATTATTTACGTTTGAAATCAATTGATTTAATCGAATATACAATTGAAAAATATAAACTCAATGGTAAAGAAAGATCATTACTATATTCAATACCATTTTATAATGCAATCATTGATTTCAATGTTAATGAAATTAAAAAAATTATCAATTTAAATATAAATGGTCCAATTGAAGAGTATTATAATTTCAGTACATTATTATTAAATTCATTTACTGAAAAATTTATTAATAAAGATGAAAAAGATAAACATGAAGATAAAGATGAACACGAACATGAAGATGAAGATCAAGATGAAGATCAAGATGAAGATGAAGATGAAGATGAAGATGAAGATGAAGATGAAGATGAAGATGAAGATGAAGATGAAGATGAAGATGAAGATGAAGATGAAGATGAAGATGAAAAAGATGAATATGAGGATGAAGATTTTTCAAATAATTTTTATAAAACATTCAGATACTTGATAAAAATTAATTTCAAAAATTTTTCAACAACTGCGTTTAAAGAATTTTTAAACCTGTTATTGATAAGAAGCGATTGTGGTGAACTTATTATAAAAGATATTAATTTTACTGGTATTGAATTTTCAACTGAAAATTTAGAAAGAAGATTTCTACCAATTTTGTTTTCTACATTCTATCATTCAATAGGTGAACCCGGTCCATTGTCTTTTTATGGCTATTTCAATAGTAAAGATATGTCTAGAATTTTTTCAGCTAGTTTAGAAATATTTGAAGATTTTGAATTTTATATTAGTGATTGCTCTGGAGATATAGAAAGTCTTTGTTTGTTTATTGAGTTTTTATTAATCGATTATAAGTATTCAACATATATTCCCTCTACAACTACCAGTAGTAGTAGTAGAAGCAGAAGTAGTAGTAGTAGTGGTAGTAGTAGAAGTAGTAGAAGTAGAAGTAGTAGTAGTAGTGGTAGTAGTAGAAGTAGTAGTAGAAGTAGAAGTAGTAGTGACTCAAGTACAACGTCACCACCATCATCTCCAAATATTGATACTGATAATTTTTCAGAATTAAGGTATCAAAATCTATTTGAAAAGTTAGTAGAGGAAATTTATAAACTTTTATTAAAACAAAGTCATAAATGTGGTAAATTTGATTGGGTTTACGTAGGTTATTATTTAATAGAAGAAGCCAATTATGGAGACAAACCATTTTGTATTGATTTGAATTCAAACTATTTTCAATATGAATACTTGTCAATGAAATCAATATATCTTAAAAAATATTTAAATGAAGTATATGGAGAATTGGATGAAGACGAAGATCAATTTTTCAATTTTAAAATTTCAATTAAAAAAATCTTTGATGATAAAACTTCAGTTGAATCACTCTATAAAGTATTGGAAAAAAGTTTAATACGTGATAAATTACAAATTTTAAATGAGCATTTAATATTTTTTTTAGATATTAATAGAATCAATTTATTCTTTGATCAATTAATCAAATTCAAATCAAAAATTAAAGGTAATATTTCAAATCAGGAAATTAATTTTTCAGATAAAGTTTTTATTACAACATTAAAAGTTTTAGATGAAAA
>NC_007087.3:1161569-1189069 GCF_000004695.1 Dictyostelium discoideum AX4
AGAAAAACATAAATTATTCTTACAAACTCAAAAAGAAATTCAAATAGAATTAAATACAATGGCAAATGAAAATTATAATAATACTTCAAATAAAAAAGATTACGATGATGATTCTTCTGATGAATAAAAATAGAAAAAAAATAAAAAATAAAAATAGAAAAAAAAAGATAAAAAAAAAAAAAAAAAAAAAGTTATAAAATTTTTAATACTATACAAATAATAAATAATTTTAATAAAAGTACTTTATATAAAGTATCATATTTTATTTTTTACTTTACAAATAATAAATAATTTTTTTATTTTTTTTTTTTATTTTTTTCATTTTTTTTTATTTTTTTTTTTCCATTTAATTATTTATTTATTTTATTTATTTAAATTCTTATTTATTAAATCTTTAAAAATTGATTCCATTGTATCAATTTTTGAAGATAAAGTAAGTATTTTCATAAACATATAAGAATAAAGAATAAATAAGAGTGAACAAATAACTAAAATGCTTAATTGACTTGAACCAAATGAAAGAACACCAAATGGTGTCTTTAAAATGAATTTACCACTTTCATCACTAACCTTTTCAAGATTATTATTTTTCTTTTCAAATGTTGATTTAATTGAATCACTTGAAATGTTTGTACTATTAGTATTATTATCAGCACCATTATTGGTTAAGTTGAATGGAGAATTTGGTAATATTGGTGGAGATATTTGACTTTGTAAACTATTACTACTATTACTTGTACTATTAACAATATTACCAATAGAATTGTTGCTGTTGTTGTTATTGTTATTTGAAGAAATCATTGGATTTGGTGGTGGTGAAGTTGAATTAACTTGACTTGAAGATGATATTAAATGTTGTCTACTACGTGATCTTGTATGATGTGGTTTTGGTGATTCTAATCTTTCATCATCTTGTTTTAAACGTGCTACCATTTCATTTTTATCCATTGATTTATTTAAAGATGGAATGAGTATAGTTGGTGTTAAACTACCAGCACCATTGTGATGATTAACTACCTTATTATTATTGGTGGTGTTGGTAGCAGTTGAAGAGGAGGCTGATGGTAATGGTTTAACTTGTAACATTTTTTGAACTTCAACTTTTGCTAATTGTACCCATTTATCGAATGATGTTTTTGTTTCCTTTACAGTTGTAGTTTCAATTTTACTCTTGAACCAAGTTTTCTTTACAAATCTAACAGTGAGTGAAATTGATAAACGACATGTATCTTGTGATGTCTCTGTAACTTCCCATTTTGCTTCAATTCTAAAATGATCACCATATGGAATATCTAACATTATTGTATCTGTTTCTACAATTAATTTCTTTCTTGTTAATTGATATCTTTGAGTTTCTTGAATTCTAGTTTTATCTGGTCCAATTGGTGAACTTACTGGTGCAACATCTATAAATTATTAATTTTTTTTTAAAAAAAAAAAAAAAATTAATATCATTATTATTAATATTATTTTTATAATTTTAATATTTACATTCAACTTCTCTAATTGTACCAAATCTTTCACGAAAAGTCCAAGGTTTAACATTTACATCTATAAATAATAATAATAATAATAATAATAATAATAATAATAATAATAATAATAATAGTAATAATGATAATGATAATAATAATAATAATAATAATAATAATAATAATAATAATAATAATAATAATAATAATAATAATAGTAATAATGATAATAATAATAATAATAATAATAATAATAATAATAATAATAATAATAATAATAATAATAATAATAATATTTTAAATAGTTATGTTAATAATGTATTATTATTTCTTTTTTTTTTTTTTTAAAAAAATAAGTGTTACATACTCATATCACCTCTTTTTACATGATAACTATGAACGAAATTGCACCTATCAGAATATAAAGCTCTATAAAAGTTTACAACACTGACATTAAAATTATCGGATAAAATCTCTTGAAAATCAGAGCTTTGACTTTCTAAAATTGATTGAGGTTGTTGATCTTTTGAAAGATATTGTTCTACACCACCATAAATTTCATCTAATGGGTCTTTTTCAATCTCTTTTATTGTTGTTAATGGTTGAGTTGTTGTTGTTGTTGTTGATGATGAGGTCATAGTTGTTGATGACGATGATGATGTAATTGTCGATGCTGCCACAATACCAACCACTGGAATTGCTGTTGTTGATGAATCATTACTACCACTACCATCACTATTATTGTTTTGCTGATTTTGTTGTTGTTGTTGTTGTTGTTGTTGTTGTTGTTGTTGTTGTTGTTGTTGTTGTTGTTGTTGTTGTTGTTGTTGTTGTATATTTTTAATTTGAGAATTTGTCAATGTATTATTTACACTATTGCCACTGTTATTATTAATATTTGTCATATCTTCCTTTACAATTGAAGAAGTTAATGGGGTTTGCTGTTGTGATGGTTGTTGTTGTGATTGGTGTAGTTGTTGTTGCGGTTCATTGTTAATATTACTATTATAATTACCATTTTGTTGTTGTTGTTGTTGTTGTTGTTGTTGTTGTACATTATTTACATTATTATTATTATTATTATTAATTTGTTGTTGTTGGTTATTATTATGATTATCTAATTCGTTATTTGAAATCTCATCCTCAATATCATCATCTATACTTAAAGAACTGGCATCTTCATGAGTTTCACCGGTAACATCTTTCCAAACTTCTAAAAGATCTTTATATGTTTTATCTCTTGATACAAATGATGCGAATGAATATTTTACATTTTCACTGGTAATGATTTCAATACCAACAGTGAATCTACTTTTCTTTTTAATTTGTATAACATCTTTAATTGGTATAACTTCCTATAAAAATTCCTATTATTATTAGAAAATCATATAAAATTTTGAGAGAAAGTGGAAAAAGATATAAAAAAAAAAAAAAAAAAAAAAAAAAAAAAAAAAAAAAAAACCTTACACTGGTTTTTATACCAAAAATTTTAGATTCAAAACAAATATGATTGGTAAATAAATATATTCTACCATGTAATAGAATTTGTCTGAATAAAGCTGCACTATAATCATGTAACAAAATCTCTGTACTTGGTAATTTAAATTTCTTTGTAAATGGTTCGCTCTTCATTCTACCCTCTATTGTCTTTGAAACTGGTGGTTCATCTGATGATGATGATCCATTCTTTTTTGATGGTGCAATTAATTTTGGTGTTACAAATAATTTCTTTTTCTAAAAAATAAAAATAAAAAATAAATCATATTAGTAAATAAATAAATATTATTATTATATTAAATAAATAACCATTTACCTTTTCATCACTTGAAATTGATTTTAAATCTTCACTGCTATGACTTCTTGTTTTTAGTTTATTGATTGAATGATCATTATCAGATGAACTTGTTGTTGGTGGTGAAAAATGACCATTGTTATTATTATTATTATTACTGTTATTTAAAGTATTATGGGTTTTTGGGGAAGTTGAACCAATTGGGGAGAATACTGTAGGTGATTGAGGACCTCCATTTTGAATAAGATATGGTGAACTAATTGGTGATGAACTTGAGAAATTATTTGAATCATGACTGATTGGTCCTTGATTTGGTGAAATCATTACCGATCCTGAACTATTATTTGGTAATGATGCCATTTTTTTTATTTTTTTTTTATTTTTTTTTACTAAAATTTATTACTATTGTTTTTTTTATTTTTTTTTTATTTTTTTTATTTTTTTTTGTTTTTTTTTTTTTTTTTTAAATTAAAAAAATTAAAATAAATATTAATACTATTATTATTATTATTGTTAATATTACTATTATTATCCTATTTGATTTCTTTTTAATTTATTTAATTTTAATTTTAATTTTTAATATTAAAATTTCTATTAATGTACGATAAAAATGGGAGGTTATATTTTTGGAGAAATGATTAAATTAAAAAAACTATTTTTTAATTTTTTATTTTTTATTTATTTTTTTTTTTTTTTGCAAATTTTTTTTTTTTTTTTGCAAATTTTTTTTTTTTTTACAATAATGTGAATGGCCAAAACAGCAAAGCATCCCATTTTGTTGGTCATAATAAAAAATTTGAATAAAAAAAAAAAGAAATGAAACAATAAAATTTACAACCAAAATGATTCATTTTTTATAATAAATACCTACTAAAATATGAATTCTATTAAATTTTCTATTTTTCTAAGACAATCTAAAACTGTGCGAATATGGGTTAATATAATTTTTTTTTTTATTTTTTTTATTTTTTATTTTTTTTTTTTTTATTTTTTTAATTTTTTTTTTTTTTAATATATATATATATATATATATATATATAGATGATATAAAGCAATTAAAACGAAAAATATTGGTGGTAAAGAGATAAACTTTTACAACAATTAATTTTAAAAAATAAATAAAAAAAAAAAAAAAAATTTAATAATAAAAAATTATAAAAAAAATAAAAAAAAATAAAAAAAAAAAAAAAAAAAAAAAAAAATTAAAATAATTTTTAAAAAAAAAAAAACACACACAAAAAATTTTATTTTATACTAATATATATATATTTTATATTAAAACATTTCATTTTTTTTTTATTTTTTTTTTTATTTATTTTATTATTTTTTTTTTTTTTTTAAAAAAAATTGGAGCATCGCGATGGTTTTGGTGGGAACTTATAACCAGAACGTTTGGAATTCATTTCCCTAACTCTCTAAAATCTCTAATGTTTTTCTTAAACATTTAATTTTGTCTAATTATTAATAAATAAAAAAAATAAAAAAATAAAAAAAATTAAAACTAATAAATAATAAAAATAAATAAATAAATATTTACCTTTTTATCTATATAATTCTGTTTGAAAAGTTTTCTCTGCAAAATAGACATGAGTGCAATGACAATTTTGGAGTAAAGAATTTGCTAACTCCAAAGCTAATTAAATAACTCTTGATCTATCTTTTAACTTTTTTGTAACCTGTCTAACAACTCTTGCACTTTAAATTAAAGTTTAGATTAATTATGTATACCTATTTAATAATAAAAAAAATTAGTAATTATTTTTAAAGATTATTAGATGATAAATTGATAATCAAAAATAACAATAAAAAAAAAAAATTATAAAAAAATTGAAATTTTTAAAAAAATTATAAAAAGAAATAATGCTTCAATCAATTTACATTTTATTTTTGTTAACTATACCACTACCCTATTATTATGGGTGAAAAAAAAAATTGGTTTAAGCATTATTTCTTTTTATAATTTTTTTTAATTGGAACCTTTTTCATGTTTCCAAAAAGAGTTGCAAATATTGCTCCAGTTTACAAAAACATAAAGCAAGAGGTGTTTATATGGAGTATGAAACTATAAAGATGGCGTGTAAAGAATTAAAATTTAATATTTGTGCTGATCATTCAACACCTAAACAATAAATCGAATTTTTAAATTTTTCAAATGTTATAATCCAGAATTTTGGGATCATCTTTTAGAAATTAATAAATATTTAAAATTTGATCTTTCAAAATTAGTAGTGTGGACTAATGGTTTTTAATTAAAATCAGTTTTATAGTATAAAGAAATTAGAGATTTTATGTTTAATTTCGATCCAACTGACCAACCAACTGATCAACATTTACTTCAACTACCAACTGATCCACATCCACTTCAACAACCAATTGATCCACATCCACCTCCACAACCAAACAATAATCTACCTTTCCTCAACAACCATACAATAATCTACATTTACCCCAACAACCAACTGACCCACATTCACAACCAATAATTAATCCACCACCTAGACAACGATATTATTATTATGAAAATTATAAACCAGTTAATAAACCTTTGGAACTTGAATATCTAACCATTGCAGTTGATCGTAATTTCAAAAACTTTTTTTCTGTAACAAATAAATATTAAAACCAAACTCGTCTATCAAAACATCAAATGATATTATCGATACTATTTTAGTAATTATAATGTTCAACTTGTAAACGAATGTAACACAAATGTAGGTATAGGTATACACGTATTTTGAAGTAGATTTATTTTTTTTTATCATTTACTATTATTATTAATATTAATATTAATATTATACTAATATGATCCTATACTATATAGAATTGTTGTATTTGTGTAGCTTGCTCTGATCCTTTAATCTATCAACACTTTGATATGCCTCAGTGTTATGAACAAAGAATAGTACAACAATTTGTTAAAGTCGACCCCAAATAATGATAGAGTCGTTACTTGTGAGTACCATGGAAGTTTACCTCGTGATTCAAATTCAAGTGCCAATATAATGAACGTAGGAGAAATGAAACGTTACTATCCAAAACATCACAACTATACTTTCGATCCATATTATCATAACCAAAACTAAACTATGGATCTCCAATACTTAACTGTGTGTTTAATCGCCTCTGAAATGGGGTACTCATAGTCTTAAGACTGGTGCTGTTTAATAAAATAATTAAAAATACTATAAAAACAAACACACACACCATTATGTTTCCTTTAAAGAAAAAAGTTAAAGTGTTTTTATCACTACCATTAATATTTTAATTTTTTTTTTTTTTATAATTAATTTTTATTTGTAATTGAATATTAAAGAAAAATTAAAATAATTTTAATCATAATTACAATGATGGCAAAAATTTAATTACTAATTTAAATTTTTATTTTTAAATTAAGGACGGAAAAAAAAAAAAAAAAAAAAAACAAAAATGGAAATTTTATTTTAGATTCATTAATTAGCTTAATATGGAAATGATCAATTGTTAAAAATAAAATTCAAATAAACCCAAAAAATCTATTTATTTTATTTTTATTTTTTTTATTTTTTTTTTTTAGTTTATTTATTTTACTTTAAATTTTTTATTTTTTTTTGGATGTCATCGATTTGTTTTTTTATAATAAAGAAAGAAACAGGATTAATGGTTTAAGAGAAAGGAGGATTTTTTTTTTTTTTTTTTTTTTTAATGGTATTGTAAAATATTATTATTGTTATTGTTGTTATTATTATTATATTATTATTTGAAATATTATTTTTTATTTTATTTTATTTTATTTTTTAAATTTTTTTTTTTTTTTTTATTATTTTATTTTATTATTATCTTAATAAACGGTCAATGGCCAAATTGATATTTCCATTAGTCGATGTTAAAGCAGAGATATTTGCAGCTCTATCAACAAAACCCAACTCCTCTAATTGTTCTAATTGTAACCTAAATCTTTGTTCTGGTGGTTCTTGATTAACTGGTGGTCTTGTAGTTGAGCTATTATTATTACCCATACCTCCCATACCTCCCATACCACCAAACATATTACCAAATTGACTGAAATCCATACCACCCATGCCACCCATACCACCCATACCACCCATACCACCCATTCCTCCCATACCACCTGGGAAAACACCATTATTTCGTAAGGTGCCCATTGCTTGTTGTAATTGCATCATTGCATTCATATTTTCAGGATTTGTCATCATGTTTAAGAATTCTGGGTTATTCATTGCTTCTCTAAGTTGTGGATTTGAATCCATCATTTGTCTGAGTTGTGGATTCATAGTGATCATTTGTTGCATCATTGCTGGATCTGACATTAATCTTTGCATCATTTGTTGAGCAACTGGGTTATTCAAGAGTTGTTGGACTCTTTCTGGATCCATACCTAACATACCTTCCATACCACCCATACCACCCATTCCACCACCACCACCACCAAACATACTTGCCCATGGATTTGATGCACCTGTATTGTTTGTTGAACCTGTATTGTTTGTACCTGTATTGTTTGTACCACCACCCATACCACCACCGCCGCCGCTAAACATACTTGCCCATGGATTTGATGCACCTGTATTTGTTGAGGAACCTGTGGTTGGTCTTGAAGATGGTGATGATGAAGTTGGATTAGAGGATGTTGATGATGAATTAGTTGACCATGGATTTGGTAATGGTTGAGAATTTGGATTTGCATCAGTATTGGTTTGAATTGGATTAGAGTTTGTTTGATTTTGACTTGCAGCTTGTTGATTTGCAGCGTTCATTAATGGTTCTTGAATGTCTGTATACATTCTTCTTAGGAGGTTAAAACCCTCTGGATGATTTTCAATATTAATCATTGCTCTATCGGCATTTCTCATCATTTCTCTCATGAGCTCTGGATTTCTCATCATTTCCAATGATTGACGTAATTGTCTTGGATCGCTTAACATTTGTGCCATCTCTGGATTATTGTTTAAAACTTCTCTCATCTCTGGATTACCCATCATCATATCTCTAAATATATCTGGATTATCAAGTAAACTATCCATCATTCTAGAGTTGAACATTTCTTGAATCATTGGATTATTCATCATATCATTAATATTTTGTGGTACACCTGGAATTCCTTGTGGTTGTGTATTTGATGGTGTTGGTACTTGTTGTTCAACTGGTGGTGGTGGTGGTGGAGCTGCACCTTTAACTAAATGAACTGTATGACCATCTTGGATTTCTAAAATTTTTAAAAAAAAAATAATAATAAAAATAAATAAAAAAAAAAATAAAAAAGTTTTAATATAAAAATATATATTAGTATAAAATAAAATAAAAATTATTATCCAATAATTGTATAGAATATTTTTTTTTTTTTTTTATTTAAAATTAAAAAAAAAAAAAAAAAAAAAAAAAAAAAAAAAAAAAAAAAAAAAAAAAAAAAAAAAAAAAAAAAAAAAAACTTACTAATTTCATCTAAAGTTTGATGATCTTTTAAAATTCTACCAGAATAAATAATTCTTTGTTGATCTGCTGGTATACTACATTTAGTTGCAATCACCTTTTTGAAATCTGCAACTGTGATTCCTAACTCGACATCAACATCAAATTTATTGTCTGTAGATGATTTAATATTAATTTTAACCATTATTTATTCTTTTTTTTTTAATTTTTATACAATGTTACTTCTTATTGTGTGTTGTTATTGTTGCTATTATTGCTGTTATTGTTAAATGTTATTATTTATAATATATAAAAAAAAAAAATTTATGTTTATGCTTTTTTTTATTTTTTTTATTTTTTTTATTTTTTTTTTTATTTTTATTTTTATTTTTTTATTATTTTTTTTTTTATATACAATTAATCTACAAATCTCTTTTTATTAATTCTTTATATTTCTTTAATTATTTTTTTTTAAATTTAAATTTGTTAATATATATTTAATTATCAACAAAGGGGAAGGGGTGAAATAAAAAAAGAAAAAAAATAAAAAAAAAAAAAAAATTTTTAAAAATTAAAAATTTGTGTGAAATTGTTTTTTTATTTTTTTTTTATTTTTATTTTATTTTTTTTTATTTTTTTTTTTTATTTTTAATTTTTTTTATTTTTACCAATTTATTGGTGTTTTTCTGGATTTTCATTTTCATTTTTTTTTTTTTTTCTGAGTCGAAATGAGATTTCTTTTTTTTTTTAATTACCATGATTCATCATCATCATCATCGTCATCATCTGCATCGTCATAATTTCTTATTGATGGTGGTGCTGGAATAAAAAGATCAGTTGGTGGTGCTGGTATCATTATATCATCCATTTGAGGTGGTTTTGGTATTGAAATTGAGTTATCGTCATCGTCATCATCATCATCATCATCATCGTCGTCATCTTTATTATTATTATTATTACTATAACTATTACTATTACTATTATTATTTCCACTCATTACCATCATTGAAGGTGGGGCGGGTATTGAAAGTGATGGACCTTCATCATCGTCATCATCATCATCTGAATTATTATTTGCACCTGAAAATGGTGGTGGTGGGACTGGTATTGATGAGGTTGTTGTTGGTGGTGGTGGTGGTTGTGGTGATGGTGATTGTGGTTGTGGTTGTGGTGGTTGTGGATTTCTTTGTTGTTTTTTCATTGCTAAAACTGCTGCTAAATTATCCATTAATGATTGTGATGATGGTAATGTTGGCATTGGAGGTGGTGGTGGTGCTTGAGAAGAAGTTTCATCATCATCATCTTCATCATCTCTATTATTATTATTTTTATCATTATTATTATTATCTTCATCGTCATCATCTGATTCTTGTGTACTATTTATTAATTTAGAAAAAAAAAAAAAATAAAAGAAAAATGTAATATTAGTAAATGAGTAACCAACCATGGGTATATTGGTAAAAAACAAATACTTTTGTTGTGTTGCTGGTGGAGGTGGTATATTAGATTTTGAAATAGGTGGTGGGGGTGGTGGTGGTGGTGGAGGTGGGACACCAGTCATAGGTGGTGGAGGTGGTGGTGGTGGTGGTGGAATATTTGAAGAGGTTGTTGCTGCTGCTGTTGGTGGTGGTGGTGTATTTTGTTGAGTTGTTGGTTGGGTATTATGTACAGGTACGTTTGCAGAGGATGGTAATGATTCTAATCCATCGATTGATCCTAATTTAATCTCTAAAAGTGACATTGTAATCTCTAACTTTTGTAAATGATTTGATATATCGCATAGTTTTTGTTCACATAGATAATTGAATCTATTTAAAAATTGTGTTGTGTTTATAACGAAATTATTCACATATGCTAATGTCTTTTTATTTGATATTGAGTTAACATCTCTATAATCGACATAAACCTGCATTTTATTATTGTTTTATTTATTAAAATTTTTATTCAATAAATATTAATACAACAATAACTACAACAAAAAAAAATAAAAATAATAAGAAAATATAAAAAAAAAAATAAAAAAATAAAAAAATAAAAAATAAAAAAAAAAAATAAAAAAAGTTTTTTTTTTTTTTTTTTTTTATTTTTCAACTTTTCTTTTGATTTTTTTTTTTTTTTTTGTGTTGGTTTTGGGTAACTTTTTAATAGTATTTCTAAATAAAGAATGTTGGTAAAAATCCATCATTTGTGTTTTGGCTAGAAATATATATATATATATATATAAATAAATAAAAAAGTAAAATAATAACAAAATAAAAAATTGTTTCACAAAAGGGAGAAAATTTTAAATGTATTTATTTATTTTTTTTTTTTTTTTTTAAATTGTCTCACAACCAAGGTTGTCATTTTTTTTTTTTTTTTTAAATAGTCTTGCAACCTAGGTTTTCATTTTTTTTTTTTCAAAATAGTCTCACAACCTAGGTTGTCATTTTTTTTTTTTTTTAATTTTTTTTTTTTTTTTCAAAATTAAATTTTTTTTTTTTTTTTTTTTTTTTTTTGAAAATTTTTTTTATTTATAATTATATTTGGGTATAATTTAATTTATTTTTAAAAAAAAAAAGAAAAAGAAAGAAAATGTCAGATGATATATTATTTGAATCAAAGAATTATTTCTATTTAGGGAATTATCAATCAACAATTAATGAAATTAATAAAAAGAGTAGACAAATTATAGAGAAATCATTGAAAGCAGAATCAGATTATTTCTTATATCGTTGTTATATCGCTCAAGGTAATTATGATTTAGTTTTACAAGAGACTAAAAACAATAGAGGATCAGGTGAAGATCCAACAATTGCAGGATTACAATTGTTAGCATCATATCTATCGAAACCAGATGAAAATCGTGAAGGTACTCTAATTACAATCACTCAATGGATAAGTGATGGTGTTGTTAAATTCAATTATCATCTTCAAGTCATCATTGCAACCATATATTTCAATGAACAATTATACGATGAAGCATTACAAATCTTAAATAATTGTGATCATATCGAAGGTTTATCAATGTTAATTCAAATATTTTTAAAAATTGATCGTTTAGATCTCGCTCAAAAAGCTTACGATACTATGAAAAAAATCATTGATCCAGATGCAACACCTGCTTTATTATCATTAGCTTGGATTAATATTTATAATGTAAAATTTTTTAAAAAAAAAAAAATTAAAAAAAAAAAAAAAAAAAATTTACTAATTTAAATTTTTTTTTTTTTTTTTTAGGGTGAAGAAAAATTAAAATCAGCACTTTCAAGTTTTGAAGAAATGGCAGAAAGATATGGTCCAACACCATTATTATTAAATGGTCAAGCTGTATGTGCAATTGGAATGAAAAGATTTGAAAAAGCAGAATCATTATTATTGGAATCAATTGAAAAGAATCCAAAGAATTCTGATACTCTTGCAAATCTTATCAATTGTTATATTAATATGAAAAAACCAAATGAAATCATTCAAAGATTTATAAAGTAAATTTTATTTTTTCTATTTTTTTATTTTTTTAACTAAATTTATTAACAAATTTTTTTTTTTTTTTTTTTTTATAGTCAACTTAAAACTTTATCACCAAAACATGATTGGACATCAGCAGTTAATGAAGCTGAAGCTTTATTTGAAGTTTCTAAATCAAGATTTAATTAATGTTTTATATATATATATTTAAATAAAAAAAATAAAAAAATAAAAAAATAAAAAGTGGAATAGTAAAAAAAAAAAAAAAAAAAGTGTTTATTTTTATTTTATTTTTTATTTAAATTACAATTCATTTTTAACTTTTTTAGATTTTTTATTACTATTTGAAGAAATATTATTATTATTATTATTATTATTATTATTTTCCAAGAATTCAATTAAAGAATTAACAGAACGATCACCATTATATTTATCAACATTTTTACCATCTTTGAAAAAGTAGATATTTGGATAACTTTCAATTTTAAATTTTTCACATACTTTCTGTGAAACACCACAATCAACAGCAGCTAATGAACCAATGTTTTTCTCAATTGCAATTTGAGAAGCTTCACCAAATGCAGGTTTCATCTTTGTACAATGACCACAACCAGCTGTAAAAAACATTACTAAAACACCTTCTGGATGATTTGAAATGTATGATGAAAAATTACGAACATTTAAATGTGCAACTTGTGATTCAATATGACTCCATGATCCCGGTCCTGTTGATGACTTAATTGGTGCTAATGGACTAATAAATTAAAATAAATAAATAAAAAAATAAATAAATATTAATATATATATTTTTTATTAGAAAAAATTATTATTATAATCATTATTTAAAATTACTTTTCTAAGAATTTTTCAAAAGTTGATCTTGTTTTCTTTCCACCAAATTCAGCAATTTCAGCACCTTTTTTATAATAAATAATAGTTGGAGTTGAATCAATTAAATGAGAATTTTTAACTTTAATATCTGTATCTAAATCTAAAACTCCAAATAATAATTCATTATTTTCTTCTTCATAATATTGATCTGCAACTTTTAAAAATATATTTTGTAAAACTTTATCTGATTCCTTATCTATAGTGTTTTTTTTTTTTTTTTTTTTTTTTTTTTAATTTAAAAATTTTATCATATGTTAATAAAAAAGTAATATATTTTTTAAAAATTTTAATGAAATAATTACTTTTCCCATAATAAACAATTACTGAAGGTTTTGAAGATGAAATGAATGAATTAATATTTTTACTTGATAATACTTGAACATTTGGGTGTTCAGAGAAATCAAATTCTCTACAATTTACATTTGAAATTATAAATGAAAATGTAACAATTGTTACAAAGAATATTAATAATATATTATTAAATTTCATTTTTTTAATTATGATTAAAAAAAAAAAAAAAAAAAAAAAAAAAAATTAAAATTAAAATTAAAAACAAAAAAAAAAAAAAAAAAAAAAAAAAAAAAAAAAAAAAAAAAAAAAAAATTAAAAAAAAAAAATTAATTAATCAAAGAAACACACATCCCTAAACTGAAAAATTAAAAACCCATTTTTTTTGTATTTATACTCTCAAAAATTTTTATATATTTTTTTTAGACCTCGAGGTATTTATTTCAAAATCATGTTTTACTTTTTTTTTTTTTGTAAAATAAATAAATGAAATAAGAAATTTATAAAAACTTTTGTTAAAAAAATAAAATAAAAAATAAACAAATTCAACCAAAATTTTTTTTGTTCTTTAAAAAATTATATAATATGGGTGGTAAATAATTAAATTCTAAAAATTTTTCGTTTAGTGGAAAAAAAAAATTCAAAATTCAAAATTCAAACGATTACATTCATTTTTTTTTTTTTTACATTTTATATGATTTTGTGTATTTTTGTTGAGTACCCTATTTATCTATACTAACTCTAAATTAAAAATAAAATTAAATCTTTTTTTAAAAAGGAAAATAAAAAAAAATAAAAAAAAAAACAAAATAAAAATAAAAATAATTTTTTAAGGTTTCAAGAGTTTTTTTCATTTTTTTTTTTTTTTTTTAATTTTAATTTTCAAAGCAAAATGAATAATACTGACGATTGTAGTAATGTTGCCATCGATAAATCATCCAAAATGGAAGAGATAATATCAATCTCGACAATAACTCCAATTATTGTAAATAACAATGTTGATCAAAAACAACAAGAAGAGGAGGAAGAACATATTTTAAAAAAGTTAAAAGTTGATAATAATGACAATCAAGAAAACATAGAAACTACAACAATAACTAATATAACTAACAACACAACAACAACCACCGCAACAACCACAGTAGCTAATAATAATAATAATAATAATAATAATAATAAAAATAATAATAAAAATAATAAATTTAAACAACAAAATAATCAATTTATATATGGAAACTATCATGGTTACTATAATTATAGGAATGAATCAGTCATTGAACAAGATAATAGACTTAAATATCTAAGCAAAGATTTATTTCATCAAAAGCGTTGTTTAGATATTGGTTGTAATAGTGGTGATTTAGTATTTAAAATATCAAAAGATTATCAACCAACTCATATCACTGGTATTGATATTGATAAATATTTAATTAATAAAGCATATCATCAATTAACATTTGAACAATCTACTTTATCAAATAATAATAAAAATAATAATAATAATAATAATAATAATAATAATAATAATAATAATAATAATAATAATAATAATAATAATAATAATAATAATAATAATAATAATAATAATAATAATAATAATAATAATAATAATAATAATAATAATAATAATAATAATAATAGTGGTAATAATACAAAAGGAATAGAAGAAAATTCAACAAACCACTCATACACAATTACAACTACAATTATTGATTCTAATAATTTAAAAATTGATAAAAAAGATTTTATACCAATTTCATTTAGAATGATATCAGATGGTATAATTTCAAATCAATTCCCTTATAATATTTCATTTTATTGTCAAAACTTTTTATATACTTCAAAAATAATTGATAAACAAAATTCATATGACGTAATCACTGCGTAAGTATTATTATTAATAATAATAATAATAATAATAATAATAATAATAATAATAATAATAATAATAATAATAATAATAATAATTATTAAGATTAAAAATATATTAATAATAATTAAATTTTATATATAGATTAAGTATTTCAAAATGGATTCAATTAAATTGGGGTGATGAAGGTATTAAAAAATTTTTAATTAAAATTTATAGTTTATTAAAGGATGGTGGTATATTCTTATTTGAACCTCAACCTTGGAAAGGATATAGTAAAAGAAAGAATCTAACAGAATTAATAAATAAAAATTATAAAGAAATTAAATTCAAACCTGATCAATTCACAAATTTTTTAATTGAAACTGTTGGTTATAAATCTTTTGAATTTTTAAATTCAAACGAAGCAAAATCAAAAGGTTTTGATAGACCATTATATAAATTTATAAAATAAAATAAAATCATATAAAAAAAAAAATAAAAAAATAAAAAATTTTTTATTTATTTATTTTTAAAATTGAAATATAAAGATTTATTATTTATTATTATTATTTATTATTATTTTATTATTATTACATTGGTGGAGGTGGTGGTGGGAAATCATTATGATCATAGAATTGAGATTGTGGACGAGCTGGTGGTGGTGGGAAATCATATGAGCCAACTGGTGGTGGTGGTGGAGGTGGGAAATCATCACCAAGAGTTGGTGGTGGTGGTAAACCAAATGATGGTGGTGGTGGTAAATCTCCACCAGATGATGATGATGATGGTGGTGGTGGTGGTGGGAAATCATTCGATGGGGCATTATTGTTTACAGAAGAAGGACGTTGTGAGGTTGGTGGTGGTGGTGGTACATTCATTACAGGTGGTGGTGGTGCGGCAGGTACTGATAATGATGGTGGTGGTGGAGCATTTCCAACTCTTGGTGGTTGTTTTTGAATTGGTGGTGGTGTACCAGATGAAATGGTTGGTTGACTTGAATAAGATGGTGATTGATAGGATGGTGTGGATGAGTTTGAAGTTGATGATGCAGCCAAATGACCACTTGATGATGTTAAATTAGCTGATGAATTTGAATGATTCAATGGTGGTGGAACTCCATTTTGATTAATATCAGATGCACTAATACCATAAGAAATTGGTTTATGTACATATTTAACAGGTGCCTTTGTTGCTTCTGTATCAACTTTTCTATTCTTTAATGATGATTTATATGGTTTTGCTGCATCTTGATTTGAAAATACATTTGTACCAGTTGAATCATGAATCATTCTTACTCTCTTAAAAATTTTTTTTTTTTTTTTTTTTCAAAATTTATAAATTAATATGGAATTATATAAAGAATATACTTATATATATATATATATGATAAACTTACTTGTGTTAAAGTTTGAATTTCAATATTTAATTTCTCCATTTCATTTGTTTGTAATTGTAATAGGGAAGTGATATGAGTACCAACAGTTTGAATATGATATGCTACATTTAATAATGCATTCTTTGCATAACCTTGAGTTTGTTCATATGCTTGAGCTGCATCACCATTGGCATATAATGATTTACAATAAGCTGAAATTTGCTCCATCTTATTATGATTATCCATTAATTCTGCCATTGCATTTGGAATTGTGGTTTGTGAATAAACGTTAATATCGATTGATTCACTCATTTTTTTATTTTTTTTATTTTTTTTTTTATTTTTTTATTTATTTATTTTGATTATTAAAAAAAAAAAAAAAAAAAAAAGGTTTGATATAATTTAAATAAATATTATCTTTTTTTTTTAAATATATAAAAAAAAAAAAAACAAAATTTAAAAAGAATATCTAATAGAATACAAAGTTTGTGTGAGTGTAGTTTGATGATGGAAAAAAAAAAAAAAAATAAAAAAAAAATTAAAAAAAAATTAAAAAAAAATTAAAAAAAAAAAAAAAAAAAAATTTTTTCACAAAAAAATTGGATTTTTTTTTTTAATGATAAACTATTTATTTTTTTCTTTTTCAATAATTTAATTTTATTTATTTTTAATTTGGAGTTAATATAGATAAATATAACCCTCCAAAATCCACAAAATGATATGAAATAAAAAAAAAAAAAAAAAAAAAAAAAAATTAATATGTTAATAAAAATTCTTTAAATCTATTTTTATTATTTTTTATTAGGCTCTGTTATTTTTAAATTTTATCCTCATTTGTTGTTTTTTTTTATTTTTTTATTTTAATTCCAAAAATAGATATATATTAATTTATAGTTCAATTGATAAAAAATAATCTTTTCCAAATTAAAAAAAAAAAAAATTTCTAAAAAACCTTTTTCCTTTTTTATTTTCCATAATAATTTAAAATCCTTTTTGAGAGCAAATCAATAAAAATTAAAAATTTATTTGTCAAATTTTGAATGTTTTGTCAAAAATAATAACAAATTTTAAAAAAGTAATTTTTTATTTTTTAGATTAAAACTAATAATTCCTCTAAAATTTTTCCCTCCAAATTTTTTAATTTTTTTTTTTTTAATTTTTTTTTTTCTGAAAATTAAAATGTCAGTTCTTTTTTTTTTTTTTTTTTTTTCCATTGGTTAATTATTGGTAATTTATTTCTTAATTTTATAAAGAGAGAATAATAATAATAATAGTAAATGGCAGATAGTGTTACTATTGGACAGCTAGAGAAGCTATCAGTTCAATGCGATAAAGAGAATCAACATGTTGAAAATAAAGAGAATAATATTAATAGTGATAATATTAATTTATTAGAAGCCACTAAAACAACATTACCAATTCCAAACACATCAAATACAAACCCACCAATGAATCAATCATCATCACCAACAACAACAACAACTACACCAACAACAACAACTACACCAACCACTGCAGAACCAGCAAAAAAAAGAAAAATATTTGCAAAATTACATTTATTAAATAGAGATGGATCTGTTAAAAATTATTTCGAAATGAAAAAAACAAAACTTATAATTGGATCGTATGTTTTTTAATTTTTTTTAAAAATTTTTAACTTATTCATATGCTAATTTTTTTTTTTTTTTTTTTTTTTTTTTTTCTTCAATACATACACAATATAGTGATACAGAATTAGCAGATATTCAAGTTGTAAGACCAGGAATTTATCCAAAACATGTAGAGATTATTTATGATAAAGAGAAAAAGAAATTCTATTTAAATCCATTAATTGATCCAAAAGATTCTGATAATGTTAGACTTAATTTCGTACCATTCCTTCATAAGAAAGAAGTACTTGGTAATGGTGATATAATATCCATTGGTTTTAGATCAATTAAAATGGAATTCATTGAAAAAGTTACAGTCGATCAATTGGTTCAACCTGAAAAACAATATATCCCTTCAAATACTCCAACATGTATTACTAATACTCCAATTCAAACTCCACCAACTACCTCGCCACCTTCTTCAACAACTACAAATAAAAAAGATAATACTTCAACCAATGTAACCAAAAAGCCAATCGCTACAGTACCATCTACCACTACATCTACTAAGAAATCATCTGTTGTTCCAGAATCTAAGCCAGCAACTAAAACTATCACCAAAGAAACACCAAAACCAACAAAAACAACAACAACAACAACTGTTACTACATCAAAACCAACAGTTAAACCAACAGCAGTTAAAAAGAGTATTAATGATGATGATTATGGAGATGATTATAATGAAGAAGAAGATGATGATGATGAGGAAGAAGAGGAAGAGGAAGAGGAAGAGGAAGAAGAAGAAGAGGTAGAATCAAAACAAATTAAAGTAGTAAATTCAAAACCAAATGATGATGATATGTCATGTAAAAAACCTATGAAATATACAAACACAAATGAAGAGATGAGAAAGAGTTTAGCTAGCAATGTAGGTGGAATTAACTCAAAGATTATTAGTAAAGGTGATAGTGTTAGAAATCTATTACCAATATCAAGTAGAAGACCAACTGCACCAGTAACACCAACAAAACCAACTTCAACAAAAAAAGTAACAACACCAAAGAAAGCAACAGTAGTAAAACCACCAAAAGAATCAAAAGTACCAAAAGTACCAAAAGTACCAAAGGTACCAAAGGCAGCCGTAGTAGCTTCAATTGATGAAAATGGAAAAGAAGATTATATTAGATTGATTTCATTTAAAAAAGCAAAAGATATCGTTAAAGCATTCCAAAGTCATGAGAAATTGGTTAAAAGTAAGAATAATGGACATGGTAATATTTCAAATGAAAAGAAGGAGATATTAAAATGTTTTGAAGTTTTAGATCAAATCAATTGGAGATTATCAACTGATAAACCTGGTGATTCAAGACCAATTTCAAGTTATTTCAAAAATATTCCAAGTTTATCTGAATTTGATTCTGAACTCTTAACGGATTATTACTCAATGATTTCAGAACCAATGTCCATAAATTCAATACTCTCTTCAGTAATTTATACAGCAGATTATAACATCGATAATTGTTTAGATGATTTTAATCAAGTCTTGGAGAATTCAATGACCTACAATTCTGAAAATTCTATCATCTATTGGTTAGCTCATTATTGTAAAATAGAATTATATAAAGCACTCTCCAATTCAGGTATAATTCAAAATAAATTATATTTAGATATTAAAAAAGATTCTGAAACTTTCCTTAAATCAATTGGTACTCAATTAAAAGGTGATGGTATTTCTTTGCCTCAAATAATTGCTCAATCTGTTTCAAAAAATAAAGAACAAACTGTACCACAGGAAGAAGATGAGGAAGAGGAAGAAGAGGAAGAAGAGGAAGAAGAGGAGGAAGAAGAAGGGGAAGAAGGTAAAGAAGATGAAGAGGAGGAAGAAAAAGAAGAAGAGGAAGGGGAAGAAAATGAAGAAGAAGAAGATGTTGAAATTGATGATTGTGAAATAGATCAAGAATCTGATGATGATCAATAAAAGCAGCAAATAATATATTTTAGCTATTATTAATATTTTCATTTTTTTTATAACAGGAAAAAAAAAAAAAATAATGATGGATAATAAAATTTAAATTCATATGTAAAAAAAAAAAGATTAGATTAAAAATAAAAGTAAAAAATGAAAAATAAAAAAAAAAAAAAAAAAAAAAAAATAAATTTCGATACATTGTCACATAAAAAAAAAGAAAAAAAATTTTGTACTATTTTTTTAAAACCACCAATTCAAACACACACACACACACACTCCACCATTATAGTAATTGTTATTATAATTGATCCTATTTTTATTATTACTATAATTAAAAGATTAAGGATAATTATAAAAAAAAAAAAGAACTTAATAATAATAAAAGGAGTAAAAAAATAGTAAAAAAAAAAAAAAAAAAAAAAAAAAAAAAAATATGGCATCAACAGCAAAACCAAATATTGGAATTCTAATAGCAACTCAATTAGTTTCAGTTATTGGTGATTCTTTTGGTCAAAGATGTAAAAATTTATTAAATATTTTAAATTTTTAATTCCGATATTGTTAATAATTAATTATTAATTATTAATATAATTAATTTTTTTATTTTTATTTTTTTAATTTTTTTATTTTTATTTTTTTATTTTTTTTTATTATTTAAAAAATAATGATAATTAATTTAGGTAGTCGTGTAAATTATAAACATTCTACACGTCATATGATGATTGGGTTATGTTTAATGACAGCAGTTCAAATGTTTATTATTATGGGTATATTACAATTATCATTACCAACATCAATTACAGGTGCGATCTATATTAATAATGCTAAAGTTGATTGTTATAAAGAATTGGATATTGAGGGTAAAATTATGGATTGTACACCTTTGAATTGTACTATCATACCTTGTAAATCACAAGGTCCATTTTCAATTTTTAGATCAATTTCTTTACATCCTTTCCTATTAACTAATGGTTTAATGAATATTAGTATGTAAAATATTTAGAGAAATATATAATTATTATTAATTATTAATATTCTTGTAAAAAAAAAAAAAAAAAATCAATAGTTTATTATAATGGTGAAGTATTTTTATATAAAGAACCATTAGGTTTATTATTTTTAGTTATATCAGCTTTATCATCAACTTTTTTAATCAATCCATTGAATATTATTTTTGGTGAACCAATAAATCAACCAATACCATTTTTAATGTATGTATATATAAATAACAGATTGGTTAATATTAATATTAATAATAATAATAATAATAAATAATTATAGTTATCTTTTTGGTATAGGTGGTTCAATTTTATCAGTTATTGAATTTACACCTAAAAAGAAGAAAATAGAAATAGAAGAGGAAGAAGAGAAAAAGAAACTTTTAGATAATAATAATAATAATATTAATAATGGTTTAGGTGGTGCTGATAAACAGCCACTATTATTAAATAATGATGATAAAGATATTGAATTTTTAGATGAAAGCTATAATGAAGGTGCAGTATCTTCAAATACTCATTTTAGAAATAAGCAAAAAGTGCAATCAATTGAAAATATTGATGATTCATCCTCTTCTCAATCATCAAATAATAATAATAATAATAATAACCAAAATACAGAAATTGAAGAAAAAGAGATATCACACCAACAACAACAACAACAACATGTAATAATTGAAAATAGTATTAATAACAATTCTGAAACAAGTGTAAATAGTAATGAAAAAAGTAAAGGAATTGAAATTGGTAAAATTATAATTCGTGCTATTAAAATATTCATTCCACTTGTAATGTTGGCAATTGCCAATGCACTTTGGATGGAAACAAGTCTTTTCTATAATGGTAATTGTTCTTTTTATTTTTATTTTTTTTTTTATTTAATTTAATTTAATTTTATTAAATATAATATATTAATATTTTTATTTATTTTATTTTATTTCATTTATTTGTTTTAATTAGATCAATTTAGAACCAATGCATTTGGATATAATTCATTAGATCAAACTTTATTACCATTTTATTTATTCCCATTTATGATATTGATTGATTTTGTGAAACCATTGAAAAGAACATTTTTAAATGATAGTGATCAAAATGAATCATTGGTTCAAGCTGTAAAATCAACTTGGAAAGAATCAAATTTATTAACTTTATTCATTTATAGACTTTTAATTAATGGTAGAGCAATTGTATGTATTAAATTATTTTATTTTATTTTATTTTGTTTTTTAAAATTTAATGATTTGTATTAATTAATTTGATTTATTTGATTTTATTTGGTTTATTTAGATGTATTTTTATTTAGCAATTGAATATGATTTAACTATGGTTTATTTAGAATCAACATTAGTTAGAGTAGTTATGAATTGGTTAGGTGCAATAGTATTAAATTTATTATTACCAAAATGGATTAATGCGACACCTGAAGAAAGAAAGAAAACTTTCCATCCAATTAATTTAATCTTAAAATGTGTTGGTACTGCTGGTGTTGTTGCTAGTTTAATCATTTTAAATAAATAAAATTTTTTTTTTTAAAAAAAAAAAAAAAAAAAAAAAAAACTGGAATTCCAGTTTTTAAAATTTCATTTTATAAATATATCTTATTTTTTTATTAGTTTGTTTTATTTTATTTTATATTATTTTATTTTTGGGGAAGATGAGTAATTTTTTAATATCTAGATATTTCCTTGTTTAAAAATTTTTTTTTTTTTAAAAATAAAAAAAAAAAAAAAAAAAAAAAATTTATATTTATTCATATTCAATTGAAACAATGAAAAAAAAAAAAGATTTCTCTCTTTTGGAATAAGATAATTATTAAATTATTAAATTTCTTTTGTGTTTTTTTTTTAAAAAAAAAAAATTTTATTTTTTATTTTTTATTTTTTTTTTTTAATTTTATTTTTTATTTTTTATTTTTTTTTTTTTTGTTTTTCTTTTTTATTTTTCAAAAACTGGGTGGTGGTGTTTAATTATTTTTTAATTAATCTCAATTCCATCAATATAAAATACAATATACAAATACAATATAACTAAATATTTATGAGATGTCAGAAATAGAAAACAATAATAGCATTAATTCTAGTGAAAATACAGATAACATTTCCTCAACAATTGATGAAAATGAAATGAATAAACCAATTGATAATATTAATAGTAATAATAACAATAATGACACTAATAACAATAACAATAATAATATCATAATTTCTTCACATGAAGTAACAGATAATGATAATGATAGTGATGACAGCATTGAATCAGAAAAAAAAGATGAAATAATAACAAATGGAACAACTCAAACCGAACAACAACAACCTACTCAACAATTGCAAGAAGAACAACAACAACAAAATGTTGAACAAGAAAAAAAAATAGCTACAGAAACAGAAACAGAAACAGAAACAGAAACAGAAACAGAAACAGAAACAGAAACAGAAACAGAAACAGAAACAGAAACAGAAACAGAAACAGTAACAGAGACAGAGACAGAGATAGAACAACAACCCCATAATCTTAAATCATCTATTCACGAGTTATTATCAGTATCTCATAATTTATTTGAACATTTCTTAGTAGTTGGTTTACCATCTGATTCAAATCCAAAAATAGGTGTAATTCAAAGACCAGAGTTATTATTTAGTTATCCAAGTAATAAAGAGTAATATTATTATTTATTTATTTATTTATTTATTTATTTATTTATTTATTTATTTATTTATTTATTTATTTATTTATTTGCTTTACAATTTTAATTCTAATTCTAATTCTAATTCTAATTCTAATTCTAATTCTATTTTATTTAGAGTACCACCAAAAGTTAAAGAATTTTGTTTTCCAAATGGTATTATGACATCAACAATAAAGAGAACACCATCAAGGTCAAATTTGAATGAAATGTTATTTGGACAATCATATTTACATTCATCAAATCATTATTTCACATTTGTAATATCAAGTGAAAATCCACTCTATGGTATTTGTATTACTAAACCTGAATTACTTTATTCAATTCCAAACTTTTTTCCAACTCAACCAAAACCTTTAGAAAAAGCACCAACTTATATTTCTGCTCCAAGATGTAATAATTTAATATTTTTATTATTATTATTATTATTATTATTATTATTATTATTATTATTTTTATTATTGTATACATAGTATACTTAATAATATTAACACCAACTATTATTTCTTTATATTTACTTTTAGGTTATTGTTTTTTATCAAAGATACCAATGTTTAATTTACATTTTGATGCACTTTTATATATTTTAGCACAAGATAGATTAATTACTACAACAAGAGAGTTATCATCATCAGAAGATGAGATGATACAAGAACAAAAACAATTACAAAAAGAAAGAGACCTAAATTTTAATTTACAACAACAAAATAAACAATTACCACCAATTCCAACAACTTCTGTAAATATTTCAACAACACAAAATACTCAACAACCTCAAACAACATCAACAACATCAACAACATCAACACCAATAATAAATAGTAGTAATAATAATAATAATAATAATAATAATAATAATAATAATAATAATAATAATAATAATAATAATAATAATAATAATAATAATAATAATAATAATAATAACTCACCATCATTAATAACAATTGATAGTAATAGTAGTAGTAATAATAATAGTATTGTAAATAGTGATATTGATTCAACAACACCAACATCAATATCATCTGATAATATATTACCCTCAAATTCAGATGATATTATACAACAACAACAACAACAACAACCACCATCTTCATCATCATCAGAAGATTCGTTAGAAGATGATGAAGCAAGGAAAGAAGAAATTAAACATTTAGTTGATAAACAAAATCTATTGGATATTTTAAAGTATTATTATCAAAAAGTTGAATTAAAAAGTGGTAAAACTTTTGAATTTCTATTCCCAAATGATAGTCATACTAGAATATATAATGTACCAGTAAGTAGTAGTAGTAGTAGTAGCTTTTTAAATTAAAAAATCAACCACCACCACCACCATCAACCACCACCAAAAATTAAATCTTTATATTTATAAATATTAAATTATTTTTTAAAATTTTATTTTAATTTATTTTATTATAGGATGGTAAAAATATTCAAGAAATTGATGCAAAATTAATATCAGATTGGTCAATCGGTGGAACATTTGCAAATCTATCATTGGATTGTATCCTAAGGGTATTGAGTGCAGTATTATTAGAACAAAGGGTTGTTTTTGTATGTGATAATTTATCAATACTATCATCATGTTGTTTCTCAATGATATCATTAATTCATCCATTAAAATGGCAAGGTTTATTCGTACCAATTTTACCACAAAATCTTTTAGATTATCTTGAAGCACCTGTACCTTTTATTGTTGGTGTTTCTCATATTAATAGAAGAAATTTCGATGGTTTAATAGTTGATATAAAATCAAATAAAATAACTTATAATCGTTGTTCACAACCACCAATTATTCCAGAATTTAATAAATTGTATGTATTATAAAAAAATATAAATAAAAACAATATTTATATAATATAAAATACTAACTTTTTTATTAATAATAATAATAAATAAATAATGATTTTTAGATTAAATAATTTAAAAAATGATACAAATACATTAATTAATCAAAAGAATTATAATCCAGTAAAGAATACAAATCAACAAAATGAATCAGTTCATAGAATTTATTCAACCATTCAACAATATACATTATGGTTATTTAAAAAGATTGAAATTCAATTTATTACAGTTAATGTTTTCGATAGTTTAGAAATCGAGGATTTTAAAAAGAAATTCCTATCAACTGTATCCGATCATAATAAAGAATTTATTAAAATGCTTTTGGATACTCAACATTTCTCTCATTTCCTTCATCATAATCTATTAATAAAACAACAAGAAAGAGAAGAATTAGAAAAAAAACAATTAATTGAAAATCAAGAAAAATTAAAATTAATTGAAATTAATCGTCAACAACAACAAGAAAAAGAAAAAGAAGAAAAAGAAGAAAAAGAAGAAAAAGAAGAAAAAGAAGAAAAAGAAGAAATTAAACAAAATCAAGGTGAACAAAATGAAGAAAAATAAAATAAAAATAAAAATAATAATTTATAATATTAAAATAATAATAATTTATTTAATTTTTGGAGGTTTAGATATCTTCTATGGTTGTTGTATTTTATCTATTTAATGATTGATAATTAAGTGACGATTGGTACCCTCTCTCTCCCCCTTTTCAAATTCTAAATATTTTCTAATTTAAAAATTAAAAATTTAATTTATTTATATAATTTATTTAAATTTTTTATTTATTTAGTTAAATTTTAATTTTAAAATTTGATCATGATTAAAATCTATACGTGTCATTAAAATTTTTTGAACTTCAGAAGAAGATAATTTCCAAGTTGGTGAATTACGATTTTCATTCCAATGATCTTCGACTTCAGAGATTGATTCTAAAATTAAAAATGAAGAGATTTGATTAAGTTTACTAAATTTATCACGAATTGTAGATTGAGAGATTTTAGTGAAATAAGTTGATATGGCTCTAAGATCTTTACCAAATTGTAAACCACCTAAAAGTGTAAACTTTTTTTGTTGAATAGTTATACCTTCAATCTTTTTCAAAATGAATTGAATAGTTTGATGTACTAGGTAATCATAGTTTGTATTTGAGAGATGCTCTTGAAATGGTTTAAAGAAATGTGATATCTCCAATGTAAATTGTAAAACGAATGGATCGTTTATATCATTGTTATCATATTCCAATTGATTAATTTCATAATTTACTAAAGTGAATTGATTCAATACATTCTTTAATCTTGGTTGTACACTCTTAAATAATGATTCAATCTCTTCTTGTAAAATTTTATTAAATGATTTTGAACAATTTAAAAATTCATTACTAAGTATATTAACCTGATCTCTATCATTTTCTTGTTTCTTTTTTAATTCTAAATTTAATAAATTCCTTATAATAATAATATCATCTTTTAAATTTGATTCAAATTCATTTTCTTGTTGTTGCTCTTGTTGTTGTTGTTGTTGTTGTTGTTGTTGTTGTTGTTGTTGTTGTTGTTGTTGTTGTTGTTGTTGTTGTTGTTGTTGTTGTTCAATAGATGTTGATGATGTTGATGATGATTCTAAATCTTTTGATTTTTCATCCAATTTATAAATTGGATAAATCTTTAAACATTTTGAATCAAATTCTTTTTTTAATCTAATTATATATTCTGAGCTTGTTTCTAAATTATTTAAAACTTGTAATGAACTTTGATAATCCATTACAGATTTTGAAGAGGATCTTATTATATACTCTCTAAATATTCTCTTTAGATTATCTCTAGTTTGTGATAAAATTCTACAAAGTCTATTACAAATTACATTTAATGTTTGAATACTATGTGAATC